>NC_062233.1:1113880-1278509 GCF_902686445.1 Sciurus carolinensis
TGGGTTAAAAGAAAAGCAGAATGAGGTACAAATGATAGCAAATTAACAGCTGTTTTAATCATAGTATTCTCACTGATGGACATCTAGAGTTAGCTCAGGTAATGTGTACTTCCTGCTATGCAGAATTTCACTGGAGATCAGGAACTGTAGTGGGTGAACCTTCAGGCTCTATGATAGCAAATCAAAAATTGAAAAAAAAGAAAATTGACAGTTTTTGAACACAAAAAATTTTCACTATCAGTAATGGAGCTTTACTGGGTTATATGTAGGTTATTTCAAATAGAGGAAGACTAATGCAAATGCATAAATAATGAAAATAGAGTAATCATAAATGTTTGATTTTTGGCATATGGGCAATTTGTTTTCTATACAGTAATGGACACAATCTGATTTTAGAGTTTAGCAGAAGTTATTCAGAAATAATTCTTTGAATAAATGCATAAACTCTCACTACGGATTCATGATATTTGTGATTTTTGTTTGTTTGTTTGTTTGTTTCTGATATACACTTGTTTGTTCAAATCCTGTGTATTTTTTGGAGGACATTGCTTCAGGACAGACTTGAAGAAAAGGGTTTACTCTCTAAATTGGAAAAAAAATTTTTGACTCCTCTTTCTACATACATACTCTTTCATGCTTGAAAGAGGAACAGTAGAACAACAATGTATAGGTAGAGCAATTGATTCAGAATCAAAGTATATCTGATGAAACCCACCTTAGCATCTTTGCTTAGTCTCAAACAAAATGATGTAGTTTAGACCTAGTATGCTGTCACTTTTTGTGTCTATCTTTTCTATCCCATCAACAGGCTTTCATCAAATATAACCTTTCATTTAGCTGAAATGAGACAGATATTATTATTCTATATACACATATGATTACATGAATAGTATCACTCTACATTGTGTACAACCATAGATATAAAAAGTTGTATCTCATTTGTGTACAATGAATCAAAATGCAGTCTGCAAAATTAAAAATAAAAAAAGAATTAAAAAACAGCATTTTATATTACATTGGAAGGGAACAAACTTTACATTCTGGAGAAAACATCATGTGAAAGAAAAGAGATTAATGTATGAGTACAGCACACTCAACTTGTCCTGTCAGTGAGATCTAAACAATGACAAAAATAAACCATGCCCAGTATTAGACCAATGATGCCTGGGTATGTAAAAATTAGTAGACCCATGAATTTTTTTTAAACACCATTTCAACAATCCTAGAGACAATGACTTGTCAAATATAGCTATCAATGTTTAAGTACAACACATATAACTGCAAGGTAGATCCTTCAAATAAAACAAAATGTTTTAAATTTTAGTATTGTATACTAAAACACAAGATTGTTTGATGGCATATTAGTATGTTTAAGTCTACACAGGATATAAACCAGAACCAATATACCTTCAATTTTTTTAGAAAATTAATGAAAATTTTAAGATTTAGTAATGTCACTAAAATTTTTGAAAGTGGACACTAACATGCTATATGAAATAAATCATTCTAGAAATATAAAGACCAAAATTCTCTCTGATATGTGAATTCTAACCCACAACAAGGGGTGAGGGAAGAATAGAAGTTTATTGGACCAGCCAAAGGGGAATAAAGAAAAGGGAGGGTGGAGTGAATAGAAAATTTTGTAGAATGAATCCAGCATAAATGTCTTATGTTCACATATGAACATACAACCAATAAAACTCCACATCATGTCCAATCACAATAATTGGATCCTAAATAGATTGTTATATTCCATGTATATATTACATGTCAAAATGCAATTGATTGTACTGTATATCTAAAAAGAACAAGAAAGATTTGAAAGGAGATAGAATATGTGGAATCTTATAAACTGCTATGCATATGAAATTTTTTGTGTCAGGGATAAAGCTCTATAGCACTTGGTCACAGAGTGACACCCCTAACACTATTTATGTATTTTATTTAGTGACTTCCTCCATTTTGCTGAAGCTAACTGAACTCATGATAGTCCTGCCTCAGTCTCCTGAGCCACTGGGATTACAAGTATGCAAAACTGCCCTGGATATGCATATGAATTTTTACAACTTTTGAAATCTCTGGAGGCATCATGTAGAGATGTACTTATGCTTCTGGTGTTGCTCAATGAGTTCATCCTTAGGCATATAGATAGTAGGAATGCCTGTATATGTTCACCATTCAAAAGACTAATTACTGCAGCATTATGTGCACACTGGAAACAATTCAAATATCTTTTAGTAATGAAAGCTTAAATGAAATACAACACAAATTAAAATACAAATATATATTATATACATATGTACATTAGAAGTATATATAAAACTTGTGATTCTGATTGTGCATTTATTTAAACATAATTTATAAGCTCAAACTCTAGATATTTTAAATCATAGGCCAGTCTGTCAACTTTATGGTAATGAGTGCACAGCATGAGATTCTTCTTATGCTAGCTTGCGGGTGTCCAGCCCTAGCAGGAGTCCATGGGTTCCACACAGGTAAACGGGGCGCGGGGAGACAGCGACAGGGATGGATGGAGAATGAAAGACACAGACTCTAGTTCTGGTGCAATCAATCCCACTTTATTTTGGAGAGGGCTGGGTTTATATACATTTTTCTTCAGACTATAATGGCAGTCTTGTGGTTAATATTAAAGAAGTTTCCAAAGCATAGGCAGAAAACAACAACCTTACAGATCATCCTTACCTAATCACAATTGTTTTAAGAATATCTAACTACGTTGATGAGCTAATACAATGTTTATTTCCTTAATATCTAAACTCTATGTGACCTAAGACTATTCTTATTATTCTCGTGGTTAAAGCGATAGACAAGTAATCTCATGTGACCATTTCTATGAGGTCCCTCTGGTTAATATCTAAATTGCTGAGTTAAGGGTTACAGTAGGGCAGCAGTCCCAATTGTAATTGTGTACCAACGTTTATTGCAGGGGTAACATATTCTTTGTAGAAAGGAAGGAATGTTTTGGAACCTTATTCTCTTACCTCACCACCACACATAAACAAAACCATTGTTAAAATTTAACCAGCCTGTTGGAGACAAAGGTAGATTTATAACTATTTTCTCCAGAGGCTTTCAGGGACTCATTGCACGGTTGTAAAATTATTTTTAATTTTGTTAGTGGTAAAGACCCACTGTTTTTCAGATTGTAGTTAATATTTTTTGGAATTTTTGTTGTATTCCCCTCATTCCCTTAAGCAATCTGTTCAGACTGAAATGAGTAATATATTATCAGAAAAACACAGCAGGGTAAACACCAGGCTTCGGAGCAAAACATTCGGCAATTCCTTTTAGGATGAGCCTTTGCAATCATCCTCCAGAGGATCTTTGTCAAGCACTGGATGGAATTCCAGATGCCCCCGCACTAGCTTGCCCCCATTTAGTTTTTTTCTCAAAATATGCCTGAGTATTTATATAATTCTAAAAGGAATGATGATTGATTACATAGTAATCTCATTTTTTGCTTTAAAAAAGATTTTGCTTTAAAGATTCTTGTGGCTAGATCATTATTGTTTAAATTTGTGTAAAAAATTTAAATATGACACTTTATTGAACACCTTGCTAATACACCTAAATGTTTATTCTTTTTAGGAAAAGGAGATTATTATTGAATTTATGATAATAAATACATGTCTTTTGAATTATACTTGGTAAATTTTTAATTTTAGAGATATCAAAGAAGGATAAAAATTGAATATTTCAATATTTCAACCTTTGTTCACAAAAGCATATGGTACTGAATCAGATCACACATCATATTTTTAATGAAATACCTAAATTAAGCTAACTTTACAAAATGTTTTATTTTGCCCACAGAGGTGAAGATTCTACAGTATTGTACACCCATCAACTCATCTCCAGTAAGGTTTCTCTTGATAACCTCCAATCTGTGTGGGTTGCAATAGTGGTGACAAATATCAGATTTAGATGTCATAGCACAATTCAGGAGACCAGAGACACTGAAAGGGAGAAGGTTCAAGATTTTTTATCAACTGTCTCAAAAAATATCCAAAATACCTTGAGAAATAAATCAATTATTTTTTATCAAAACACCCACAATGACCTAAGAAAATGCCATTTACTCCCACCATTTAACACTTACAAAACATTCCACATTACCACATTGGGGGTTATGTTCTGATCCATAAAAATTTGGGGGATACGCTTATATGAATTCCATAGTGTTCTAACATTTATCTTTCAAAATTCTTGTTTCTCACACAATTAATATGCTTTTGTTTCTTCTCCAAAAATCATAAAATCTCATATATTTCTAATATTACTCAAGTATTTTTGAGTACTTGACAGTACTATGTGCCCCAGAAAAAGGATGCAATCTCAGTTGAGAAAGGCAAACCATAAATTTGAGCCCAGTCTAAACAAATTAGCAAGAACTTATCTCAAAATTTCAAAAGATAAAATTGATGTGGATATAGTCAGTGTTAGACTGCCACTGAGTACAATCCTTAGTACTGAAAGAGTACAATTCCAAAAACCCTTCTGAGATTCAATGCAAGATATTTTGTATGTGTATGTTTTTGTGTATGTGTACAAACCATGAAAAAAATGACAGTAAACATTCTGACTTTTAAAAGGAGAAATAAGGAAGTAAAAAGGTGTAATCAATTCAATGCAAAATTGAAATCCAGAGGAAAATATTAAGTCTTAAGTTTCCAATTGTAGGAGATTTGTACACTGTGGTGAGGGCTGGGCTCTGAAGGCCTTTGATATTCTCATGGATTAAATTTTTTAAGTCAGGCTTCTTCCAAAATAATTAATAATTACAGTCAGCTATTCTGACTTGTTTTGATTCTCCAAAGATGTTTTTCTGTTGAAAATTAAAAATTTCTTTGGCACGTGAAATACTATTTATACATAATTTCTGTGAGGTTTCTGAAAAACACAGAATTACCAGGACTTTCCTGTGTTGTTTTGCAGCCCTAACAGAAGAAATTATTATTCCTTCAATCAGTTCAGAAAAGCTGACCTGAAAGATAAAAAACATGTGGCGAACACATTTGTTATTGCGGGTTGGCAAGTGTTCAGATGTATCATGTAATCATATATAACTTAAAAATATACATTAGCATTTATACAGAGATATCCACAATTTCTCACCAAGCCTGCATATGACATCAATTGCTAAGGAAAGATAACAGTTTGGGGGAAACAACAACATATCAGACCTTTTCTTTTGGTCTATGTTCATGTAGAATGAAATGTCCTGAGTGTATCACTACCTGAAGGAAAGGCTAACACCTCAAATTTTTACTTGTCTCCTCTTGAGCTTGGCCACTCTCCTGTGCTTGAAAAACACTTCTCAGCTATGTAAATTCCTTTTCCTTGGAACTACTAGACAGCCATAGCTGCTTTTTGTTCCAATGTTGATAATTTATTTTCTTAAGGATTCCCAGTTTCAAAGTTGCTATTCCATTTAGGGCAAAGGAATTTTATATTTCCTGCCTTCCCAGGTGATTTCATTTAAAGTATTCTCAGTGTTTTCATGGGAAGAATATTTTAATTCACCCAGGATTGGCAAAAATTGTTGTTCATAAATGTAGAACAGTCCAGTTCTAGGAGTCACATATCCTTCAAAATTCCATATGTTTTCATTTCAGTATGATTATGTTCTTTTCCAGTTTTTCAGACAGATCACTCAGAGTCACAAAGCACTGAACTAAAAAAAAATATGTATTTTTGAAGTTTATGCCAATCCTCATAATGTTGGATTCTTACTTCTAGAAAATGGATCATGGTATGAAATATTTCTTTAACACAGTGGTAAATTGGCCTGCAAGATTAAAAAAAATGTATGGGCTCAGATTTCTCAGATCTGTCAGACAAATGGAAACTAACCAGATTTATTCCCCAAAGATAAGGCCCTTCCAAGTGAAAAATATGGGCTTTCTTCAAAGAACACCTCAATGGCAGTACATATCAAGATAACCATTCTGTTAAAGATTTTCTAGTGAGCATGTGTGAGTCATAGCATACATTAACAATGATTAATTTATTACATTCAGCTCTCTTTTTTATTCATTAATTTTTTCTATATTAATAATTAAGAAATTTTGTAATGATTGAAATATTTCTTATTCAGAATTTCTGTTCATTAACCCAAAAGTTAGAAATTTCACAGTAAATTCTTATGTTTTTATGCAATGCTGCTAATAGAATTTTATTTCCTTCAATGACCTTTCTTCTATTTTATTTTCTTTGGTGGTGCTGGTGATTGAACCCAAGGACTTGTGCCTAAGACCAGTTCATGGAATGCAGATTCAATTTGGAATATTTTGGTAAGTGTGGAGAATATAAAACGTCCCTTTGTGTCTTTATGGTAATATAAAGGAGAAAAATCTGCCACTATGCAGACCTACTTTTGGTGTACAATGCATTAGTATTCAGAGAAAATTAGAAAATATTGTGCTTGATAGGTGAAGAGGAATACCCCATATAGTTTTTGTAAATTGTTGGCATATTGAAAAAAAAAATTAAGATTGTTTTGTTTTTGGATTTGGGACTTCAATAAAAACAGTGGTTAAGAAAATTATGATTATATATATATTGTTCTATATAAAAATGATATTTCTTTTAAAGTAAAATAAAATGTGCTTTACTTCATTGAATAAAAAGTAATTTGTCTAAATTCAGTAAGTTTATATAGCTTAATTAAAAATGTACTTTTTAAAAGGAGATCAACATCAAAAAAGGGAGATATAAGAACATTATAGTTATGGAAATGTACATTGTTGTAAAAAATTAAAGGACATGTTTTTTTTACAGAGAAAGTATTTTGTACTGTAGTGTAAGATTTTTGACATAAGGTCCAGGAGAAGACAAAGGCAAACTAAGGATGTAAACATTATGTATTTGTTACTGAAGGATGGGTTCTTGTCACTCATGACAGTGCAATAATGAAGACATAATTTTTAAAAAAAGGAAAAAAAAATATTTCTCTGCTGTTGGCTATATAGGTCAGTGAGAATTCACAGGTCATGGAATTTGTTAAAATTACCCAGGGCCTATGGCTGACCTCCCTAACCTCTAAAAATGGAAAAGCATCTATGACCTATGTGGCTTTTATGATGTCTAGTGTCCTAAGTGATTTAAGGAGCCTCAAAAATTTATGCATAGCCCTTATGATCTGAGTAACCTAAAGATATGAGTATTTTTATCAAGGGATTAATCAACTCATTAGATTATATCAACTATATTGTAATATTTTACCTATAACCACATTCCCATTATTAAACAAAGAAGATTTTGGGGAAACCTAATATCTAAACAATAATATTTCATTCCAAAAACCCAAAACTAATAGAAGTTTCACAATGCAAAGTACATTTGTCCACTTGGTGTGATGGCGCAATCCTGTGAGGTTCATAAATTCAGCAATGTCTCTGAAAGAGTGAGGCACTAAGCAATCTTTTGGGACCCTGTCTCTAAATGAAATACAAATTACAGATGTGCATGTGACTCAGTGATTGAGTGTCTCTGAGTTCAATCCCTTGTAGCCCACCAAAATATATGTACTCCATTTCTAAGAGTACTCATAGTCTTAAATATTCCATTACTGACAAATATCCAAGTCCAAAGACTATTGATACTCAGAGAAAATATTTAGGATAAACTCCTCTAAAACTCAAACATTATATGTATCCAATGTATAAAGTAACACAATATACATTTCCATGTGAAGAAATAGGGGAATATAAAGACCAAAATCCAAGCTAAAATTTGAATCTGGTAATTTTATATTCAGTATCTGAGTCCACAGGGATGTCAACCAACATTTTGTCTGGTTTCCTAGTCCTTCCTTTGAAACATCACTGGAATCTTTTGTAAACTCCTGACTCCAGTATTCCCCATCCGTGCTCACCCACCACCACTAGATTGCTTCCAAAAACTGTGTCTTTCTAGTATTGGTCAGTCCTCCTGGGATCACAGTTGTAGCATTCTCTGAGTGACAGAGTGGCTCAGAAAAGTGAGATATTGGAAACCAGCAGGGACATTATATGTCTATAGGAGGGAAACTGCAATATCTCACATTTAAACTGCTAGAGAGGAAGATATATGAACAACATGAAAAACAAAGGAAGAATATATCACAAAAAAACCTAGATGCTATATCAATAGAATCCAATGACAGCTTGGTACAAGAAATGTCAGAAAGGAAGTTCAGAATACACTAAATTAAAATGATCCAAGAAGCAAAGGATGAGATAAAAGAGCAAATTCAGGCAATGAATGATTGCACCAATAAACAGTTAAAAAGCAAATGCAAAACAAAAGAGCATTTTAATAGACAGATACAGATTCTGAAAAAAAAAAAACAGAAATTCTTGAAATGAAGGAAACAAAATATCAAATTAAAAAATTCAGTAGAAAGCATAACTAACTGACTAGATCACATGGGATACAGAACCTCCAATAATGAAGAAAAAATATTTAATCTTGAAATAAAGTTGACCAAACAGAAATTGTGGTAAGAAACCATATGTGGAACCTCCAAGAATTATATCATGAGGAGACCAAACTTAAGAATTATTGGGATTGAAGAAGGCAGAGAGAAACAAACCAAATAAATAAATAATCTATTCAATGAAAAACTATCATAACGTTTCCAAATCTGAAGGGTGAAATGAAAAATCAGATACAAGAGGTTTACAGGATACCAAATATACAAAATTACAATTGATCCACACAAAGGCACATTATAATAAAAATGCCTAATATACAAAATAAACATAGAATTTTGAAGGCTATGACAGAAAAGCAATGGGCTACATATTCAGGGAAACCAATGGAGATATCAGCAATTTCTGTCAGATCATAAGTTTAAAAGGTCTTGGAACAACATATTTTTAACCTTGGAAAGAAAATGAATGACAACCAAGAATTTTACACCCAGAAAAACTTACTTTCAGATTTGACAGTGACGTAAAATCCTTCCATGAAAAACAAAAGTAAAGAATTTACGAATACAAAGCTCACATTAAAGAACATTCTCAAAAAATATGACATGAGAAGTGTAAAACAACAATGCATGTCATCAAAGGGAGGAAATATCCTACAATAAAAGCCAATCATAGGAGAAACAAAGTCAAGTTAAAAACCAGAAAGAAGCTAAAATGACCAGAAAAAAAAGTCATATCTCAATAATACCCCTGAATGTTAATATCCTAAATTCATCAAACAAAGGACACGTAGTGGCACATTGTAATAAAAAAAAATCCAACAATATGATGTCAAGTGCCTCATCTAATAGAACAAGACACCCACATGCTAAAGATGAAAGCATGGGAAAAAACATACCATGCACACAGATTTAATATAAAAGGCACAGGTTCCATCCTCCTATGAGATAAAGCAGACTTCAAGACAAAGGTAGTCAGAAGGAATAAAGAAGGACATATCAAACAGCTTAAGGGAACCATAAATCAGAAGACATAACAATCATAAATATTTATTCCCCACACAATGGCACATCCATGTAGTCAAACAAATCTTCTAAATCTAGGAATCAAATAAACCACAACACAATAATACTAGGTGATAAAAAAAATGCCTCTCTTACCATTGGATAAAACTTTCAAACAGAAATTTAAAAAGATATCATAGAGCTTGAAAACACAATCAATAATTTACATTTAACAGACCTAAATAGAATATTCCATCCATCAATGATTGAGTACACTTTCTTCTCAGCAACACATTCACCCTTCTCTAAAATAGACCGTATTTTATGCCATGAATCTACCCTTAGCAAATACAAAAAGAATAGAGATACTACCTTGTATTCTATAAATCATGATGGATCGAAATTAGAAATGTATGCTACAAGAAAAAAAAAACAGAAACTACTTCAATACCTGGAGATTAAATAATGTGATATTGAATGATGCATGGATAGCAGAGGACACCCGGAAGAAATAAAATTTCTTTGGGTAAATGAGAACAACAAAACTTCATATCAAAATATTTGGGATGTTATGAAAGCAATATTAAAAGAAAATTCATTGCATAGAGTGCATTCAAAAAAATGAAGGAAAAGTCAGGAAATAAACAACCTAACATTACAACTCCTCAAAGCCATAGAAAAAGGAACAGATCAATATCAAATGTAGTGGCAGACAGGAAATAATTAAAATCAGAGCTGAAAATCAATGAAATTGAAACAAAAGAATCAATTCAAAATATTGACCAAACCAAAAGTTGGTTCTTTGAAAAATAAACAAAATTGATAAATGCTTAGCCAAACTAATGAAGAGAAGGAGAGAAAAAATTCAAATTACTAAAATGTAAGATGAATAAGGAAATGTCACATCAGACACTATTGAAATAGAAAATATAATTAGATGCTATTTTGAAAATCTATACTCCAACAAAATAGAAAATCTCAAAGACATTGACAGGTTTCTAGAGAAATGAACCAATCAAACTCAAATTAGAGGGCACACACAATTTAAACATATCAATTTAAAGCAATGAAATTGAAGAAGCCATCAAATTCTACCAACAAAGAAAGGGCCACACCAGTTGCATTCTCACCTGAGTTTTAAATAACCTTCAAAGAAGAACTCATTCCAAACTCCTGATAACATTACATAAAATATGTGAGAAGGGAACCCTTCCACTCTCATTCTATGAAGTCAGTAACACCCTGATACCAAAATCAGAGAGAGACACATCAAGGAAAGAAAATTTCAGAAAAATATCCCTGATAAACTTGCATATAAAAAATGTTTCACAAAATTCTATCACCTCATACATAAAAATATAATAAAATGTTAGTGCACCATGATCAAGTGGGTTTTATCCCAGGGATGCAAGGTTGGTTCAACATACCAAAATCAATAAATGTAATTCAGCACATCAACATACTTAAAGTTAAGAATCTCATCATTATTTCAATAGATGCAGAAAAAGCATTTGATAAAATTCAGTACCACTTTATGCTCAAAGCACCAGAAAAATATAGGGATAGTAGAAACATTCCTCATCATTGTAAATGCTATCTATGCTAAGCCTTTGACCAACATCATTCTAAATAGAGAAAAACTAAAAGTATTCCCCCTAAAACAAAGAAAGCAGGAATGCCTTATTTCACCACTTCTATTCGACATCCTCCTTAAAATTCCAGCCAGAAAAATTAGGTAGACTAAAGAAATTAAAGGAATACAAACACAAAAATATGAACTCAAAGTTTCCCTATTTGCCAAGGACATAATTCTACATCTAGAGGATTCAAGTTTCCATCAGAAAACTTCTAGAACTCATAAATGAATTCAGCAAAGTAACCAGATATAAATTCAATACTCACAAATTGAATTTATTTTTATTTATAAGTGATGAATCCTCTGAAAGAGAAATTAGGAAACCTACTGCACTCACAATAGCCTCAAAAAATAAAATAAAATTCTTGAGAATCAATCTAACAAAAGAGGTGAAAAGTACTACTTGCATACTAGACAACACTAAAGAAAGAAATTAAAAACTTTTAAAAATGGAAAGATCTCCCATGTTCATGTGTAGGCAGAATTAATATTAACAAAATGACCATACTATCAAAGGTGCTTTACAAATACAATCAAATTCCATTTAAAATCCCAAAGATGTTCCTCATAGAAATAGAGAAAGAAATCATGAAATTTATTTGGGAGATAAAGGCACCCACAAATTCCAAAGCAATTCTTATCAGGAAAAGCAAAGCAGGTGGTATCACAATATCAGAACTTAAACTATACTATAGAGCAATAGTAACAAAAGGGGCATGATATTGCCACCAAAATAGACAGGAAGATCAATGATAAAGAACAGAAGACACAGAGACAAACCTGCATAAATACAGTTTTCTCACACTACACAAAGGTAGTGTAAACATACTTTAGAGAAAAGATAATCTCTTCAATAAATGGTGCTGGGGAAAGTTGAAATCAATAGGCATCAAAATTAAATTAAAACCTTATACCTCAACCTGCACAAAATTCACCTAAATATGGATCAAGAACCTAGGAATTGGACCAGAGACCCTGCACCAAGTAGAAGAAAAATAGGTCCAAATATTCAACATGTCAGCTTAGGACCATACTTTATTAACATGACTGCAAAAGCTCAAGAGATAAAAGCAGTAATCAAATGAGATAGATTCAAACTAAAAAGCTTTCTCTCAGCAAAGAAAAAAATCAAAAATATGAAGATAGAGCCTACAGTGTGTGGGAAAATCTTTTCCATATGCACTTGAGATGGAGCACTTATCTGTAGAATTTGTTAAGAATGCAAAAAATTTTACACAAGAATACAAATAACCAAATCAATAAAAGCCTAAGAAAATGAGCAGACAATTCACAGAGGAAGGTCTACAAGCAATCAACAGACGTGTGAAAAAATGTTCAATATCTCTACTAATAAAAGAAATGCAAATTAAAACTGACCTTAGATTTCAACTCGCTTCAATTAGATTGTCTATTAGCAAAAATACAAACAACATGTGTTGACAAGGATGTGGGGAAAGAGGTACACTCATGTATTACTGGTTGGGTTTCAATTAGCTGCAGCCACTCTGGAAAACAGTTTGGAGATTCCTTAGAAAACATGGAATGACTCTTTGGCCTATACCCAAAGACTTAAAATCAGCATACTACAGTGATGCAACCACATCAATATTTATAGCAGCTCAGTTCACAATAGCTAGGTTATGGAACCAACCTAAATGCCCATCAATAGATGATAAAGAAACTGGTATATATACACGATGGAATATTACTCAGTCTTAAAGAAGAATAAAATTATGGCATTTTCAGGTAAATGGATGGAGTTGGATAATATCATGGTAAGTGAAATAAGTCAGTCTCCAAAATCCAAAGGCCAAATTATTTCTCTGATAAGTAGATGATGATACATAATGGGGGAGGAGGCAAGAATGAAGGAAGTGTGGATTGTATAAAGGATAATGAGGACTGGGTAGGAGGCAGGGGGAAGGAATGATAATAGATGAGACAAACTTAATTATCTTATTTACATGTGTGATTACACAAACAGTGTGACTCTACCTCATGTACAACTAGAGAAAAAAAATATTGTACTCCATTTTGTACAATGAATCAAAATAAATTCAAAGAAAGGAATCCCAAGGAAAATCTAGATTTCACTGATCCAAATAGACAATTTGTAGCATCTAATGTACCAGAAAATATGTATAGCAAAATGTGGTCAATATTCATTCTGATCAATGAATTAAATCTTTAAAAGTTAAAAAAGAAGTGTGTGGCAAAGGAAATGGAATCCAACTAGAAACATCACACCAGTAAAGAGAAAGGGAAAGGGGGAGAGAGAGAGAATACATCTTCCCTGGGACAAAATATATACCTAAAAGGGAGACTTCAACTGACCAATCTTCTCTAATACACCCTAACTGTCTATAATAACCATCTATTAATTCCTATCAGGGGCTTAATGTACTGCTTATATTAAATCTGCCATAACCCAGTAGTTTCATTCTTGCATTTTCTTATACATGAAATTTTGAGGACCACTATTATATCAACCATAATAGAAGCTAAACCAATCAAAAAGGTTATTCCATCCATACATTCTACAAAAATATAGAGGTGTGTAGGTTTAAAGGCTATTCAGAATATCGAGTGTGCTCGTGGAATAGAGTTTACATATGGGAAAGGTGCTATGCAGACTTCTTGGTACTCAGGTCACAGATTTTATAGGTCATATTGAATATGCAGATCATAGAGGTATAAAAGGTCATAAAGCATAATCAAGACACAGAAGCTATGCAAGCCTCAGAGAATACAATGGACATACAGATTGCACAGGTCATAGTGGCAACACTTATGAAACCCATGCAATGATATGGGCTCTTCAGGCAATAAAGTATGTGCAGTTCATAGAGGCTAAGCTTGCCAGAAATAGAAGCTCATGTGAAAAAGACTACACAGCTTGTAAAGAATATATAGTTCAAAGAGGAAATTTAAATCATGGAGGATACTCAAGTACCAGTGGTTACAGAGTCCAAAGAGGTTACAGGTTGTGCATGTAAAATAAGTAATGCTGGTCATAGGGACTTTGTTGACCCTAGAGGGAATTCCAGTCTTATATGCAGGTCATTGTGTCCACTAATTTTATTTAGGCTAATAAGGTCCAATAAGCTATGCACATCCTTTAGATTTCTCACTGTGTAAACATGCCAAACATGCTACATAAATTATAATTTTGTACAGGTAATCGAATATATCTAGTTCAGAGTCAACCAAATCCTTAGAGGATACAAAGGCATTACTGAGGTTTTGCAGGGCACAAATGTGCACATAAAATTCAGGTTATGAACATCCTATATATTCCTCGTTACACAAAATCTACATAGGCCATAGAAAATATTAAGGTTATCTAGGAAACTCGGGTCCTAAAGGCTACTCAGGTCATAGAGGCTACACAGATTATAATGGTTAGGATTGTCTTAGAGGTTCTGCTGCTCATGGAGGCAATGAGAGTCTTAGAGGTATTCTGTTCTTAGAGGATACTTAGTTATAAGTGCTATTCAAGTAATGGAGGATACACAGGTAATATGTCCTACTCACAGGTCCTAGAAGCTATTAAGACTGAATAAGTTACAAAAAGTCATAGAGGTTATGCAAGTCATAGAATATAACCTGGTCATAGAAGCTTCCCAGGTCTTACATGCTAGAATAAATATACAGGATACTCTTGTCATAGAGTCTCTGTGATTCAGATGATACTCAGGCCATAGGGCTTTTAAGTCATAGAATATTACTCATATTATGAATCTTATGAAGGCATAAGTATTGAACAGATCACAGAAGTTTAAAATGCTTTCTCAATTCTAGAGATTACTTAGGCCTAGAAGATCATCAGGTTACTGAAGCTATTCAAGCACTAAGATCATAGAATCTGCACAAATTTTGTACGTTGTGCTAGGCAGAAAGGTTTTGTCTGGTCATGGAGGCTATGTAAGTTGCAGAGATTATGTTCTTTCTAGATGAGACTGAGTTCCAAGAGGCTATTCAGGTCATGGAGTGTATAGAAGCAATACAGACCTCTGCAGACACAGATATTACATATGTCATAGGGGCTACTCAGGATATAGAGACTTCATATGTTAAAAAAAAAAACCTGTGCAAATCATCAAGGCTAAATATCACAGAGATTACTCAGAATTTAGATGCTACATAGGTCATAGAGGATACTCATATTTTAGAACATATGCAAATCATATAAGGTACTAAGATTGTTAAACTATTTTGACCACAGAGGCTACACAGATCATAGAGACTTTGCAGTGAATAGAGTCTCTGCTGGTCATAGAGGCCACACAGATTATAGGGGTTCAAAGATCATTTAGTTCTGTCAAACAGTAGAGGAAACACAAGTCTTTTAAGATATTTTAGCCATAAAAATGAAAAAGATCACAGTTTGCATGCCATAAAAGATATTCAGTCCATGTCAAACAGATGATCTGACGGCATCTCAGAAATCGGCAATATCACACTTAACTCAGATTCAAGAGTAGTATTGTAAAAATTTCATTGAGAAGACACCAGGGAGATCCAGCTTATAAGGGTAACATGGATCTTTATTCATCATTTTCAGTCATTTACAACATTCAGAAGTTGGTACAGTTGGAGTCCCAGGAGGATTTGCTACTACCTGAGATGCTGCAGAACTTGACATCAACATAGTTTTTCTGATTCTGCATGAAGGTAATATGATAGAGTTGGAGAGTCATGGAGGCTTCCATTGAGATCTCAATGGGAAACCTGGGAGACCAGGAAAAATGATGCAGGTTCAAAAACTCTGCTGGATGCTTCTGAGAGGGTAATTTATGAAGATGTGAAAAGAAAATGAAAGCTTAGGTAAGGACTACTAAGATTTAAAAATGCTCATAATATAAAACATATATTTAGGAAAGCTATAAGAATTTAACAGGAAACATGGCAAGAGAGAGGTCATGTGGGTTGCAACCAGAAAGGCTATAGTGTTGAAGTTGTACAGTTCTTTGAGGAGAACACCACAATGTTATGTGTCCCAGATCATGGATGTGGAATTATGGTCTTTTTTCTGCAGCTGGATTTTAGTCATTTTTGGGGGGAGATACCATGAATTGAACTCAGGGGCCCTTGACCACTAAGTCATATCCACAGCACTATTTTGTATTTTATTTAGAGATAGTGTCTGAGATGCTTAGTGCCTCACCATTGCTGAGGCTGGTTTTGAACTCATAATCCTCCTGTCTCAGACCCCCCAGGCTCTGGGATTGCAGGTGTACAACACTATTGTTATAAATGTCATTCACATCCCTGAAACCATAAGGTACATGTGAACATTAAAGACTAGAATGGTCATAGATTTTACCTAGGCCATGGAAGGCATGTAGACCATCAAGTATACTCATCCCATAAAGGTTACACAGGTCATACAATATACACAGATCTAGAGGTTAATAAATTATAGAGACATTTTTGCTCATAGAAGTGACTTTGGTTTTAGATGTTACTCAGGCTATTTAGCCTATTCAATCCATAAATTATTTGCAGGTAATAGAGTCTGTGCAGAACATAGAAGTTATAAAGTTCAATGTCTGCACCTGTCAAAATTATGCTGTTCATGAAATCTACTCAGAAAATACAGAATGCACACACCACATAGAATACTCACCACAGAAGATACGCAGGTCATTTTGGTTACTCAGGTCTTGCAAAATTTATGCAGGTCATAAAGGCTATGCTGGTATTAAAGGATATCATGGTTGTGCAAGTCTTCAGGACATACAGGATATACAAGAGGGTACGTGGATTACACAGGCTATGCAGGTTCTAGAAAGTACTCAGTTCACAGTGTCTATGTAGACCATAGAAGATATTCAGGCCATAGAGACTATGTAGATTACAGAGCCTACACAGGGTATAGAAGTTAGTTAGTTAGAACATGCTATTCTGAGAAGTTATGCATTTCAAGGCTCTACAAGACACAAAAGTGATGGAGACCATGGGTCCTACTGAGATGATATATGTTTTGATCTTTAGGTTACTCCTGCCATGAAGTCTATGCTTGGTATAGAGGCAATGCCATTCTTTATATTTTGGCACTCCCTCAGAGCTCATGTGCAATATAATTTGAGAATTGTCATAAGTGAACTGATTATATTATTATAATTGAAATCTAATGAGTGTATTCAACCCTTGGTAGAAACACTCAGGTCATTTAGGGTACTCAGGTCAAAGGTTACATGTGTAATAGAGGCTGCACAATTCATAGATGCTATTCATGTCCTAGGTGCAACTCAACCCATAGGAGCTATTCAGGTCATTCAGATAATATAGGTCATACAGTTTACTTAGGACATGGAGTCAATTAGATTATACAGGCTACTGAATTTACAGAGACTTTTCAAGATATTTATGAGACCTGGGACTTAAAGGTTACCTGGTTTATAGAAGTCTTATAGGCTATAGAGGCTGTATTCATTATTATGCATATCCAGGCCATAGAATTTACACTGATCATGGGCACTTTCAGTTTATAAAGGCTATTAGGGGCAAGCAATACATTTAAATTGCTCAAAATCATTACTAATTAATGAATGCAATGCAAAAATACACTGAAATTTCATCTTCTTCTAGTAAAATGACCATCAGTCAGAATGAGAACAAAAATAAATGCTGGAGAACATGTGGAAAAGAAAAACACTTTTCAAAATGTTAATGGGATGGCAAATTAGTACACCACTATGGTTATTATTGTGGGGATTTCTAAGACTAATAATAGAACTGCCATAAAGACCAAGCTATACCAATCCTCAGTGTATATTGTAAGGAATTATTCATCATAATATAGCAATATCTGTGTACCCCAAATAACAGCACTGTTCACAGTAACCAAACTACAGAACAAGCCAACGTGTATATCAGTGGATGAATGGAAAAGAAAATGTGACATAAATATGCAAAAATATTTTATTTGTTTATAAAGAAAAATAAAATTATATCATTTGTAGGTAAATGGATGGAAATTGAGAACATTGTTATGTACAATAAGTTACACTCAGAAGGTGAAAGACCATTGTTTTCCTGTTATGTGGAAGCTAGAAAGTAAAAGGAAAAGATAGGTATGTATCTGTGAGAATCTCATGGAAATTAACATTAGTAGAGTAGACAAAAAAATAAGAAATGCAGGTGGGAGAAGTGAATGGTAAGGAAAACACCCAAAGAATAATATTGACCAAGTTATAATGTTATATTATGTGCATTTGGTGAATATGTAAAAAATCCTACCATTCTGTACAAATGTAGGCACAAATAAAAACTTGAAAAAATTTTCTTTAAAATATAGATGATAAAGTGGACACAGAGATTACAATACCGACACTGGCTACTCTGTTAATACAAGGTTCATTGTCATAGAAGATGTGTAGGTAAGAGATAATTTTTGATACAAGCTAGGCAGGTCATGCAGGTTACACAGACTAAAATTATACATAGGCTTTAATGACTAAAAAAGTCAAAGAATATATGCAGATCATAGATGGTATACTTATAGATTATAACCAGGTCAAAGAGGCGACAGAATATATAGAAGGTCATAGACATATAATGGACACAGAGTTCATACAGGTCACAGGGAATTTCAGGTTAATTTAGGTTACTAAAGTTGTAGTAGCTATTAAGATCACTTACACAGCTCAAACCATAAGGGCTAAACAGGATGTAGACTATGCTGGATAAAGAGTCTCTGGCACACATATAGGATAGGCAGGTCATGCATGTTATGTAGATTAAATTTGTAGATTAAAGAGAGGATAGAAAGAACATTGAAGAAATGAAGGACATAGGCACTATGCAGAACTATGAGATTATGCAGGTCATGGGAGTTACACAGGTCACAGAGGTTATACACTTCTTAGAAGCTAATCAGGACAACATAAAAGCTACAAAGTACTTAGAGATATATATCAATCATAGAGGCTACTTAGGTCATAGAAGTTATGCTGACCGTTAGAGGATTCCCAGATTATAGAGGCTATGCAGGACAATGAAGTTACATAGATAGCAAACACAGTTTACAGAGGCTACTGAGGCCATGAAAAATATACAATTTACAGAGGCTACTTAGGTCACAGGAGCTATGTACAACTTTAATGCAATTTTGCTTACAAGGAATATTCAGGTTATAAGGCCATGAGGATAAAAAGGCTACTCAAACCACTGAGGCTATGCAGGTCAGGGGCTGTTAAGATCATTTAGACTACTCATGGAATAAAGAATATTCAACTTACAGTGCATGCTCAAGACATTAGAATATACATTCATAGAGGTTACTAATTTTTTAGAAGCTCCTCATAACATGTAAGCTCTAAATTCATAGAAGGAAGGCTGAGTATAGAGCCTACTTATATCATAGAAGGTACACAGGTCATAGAGGATACTCTGACTATACAGGATATACAGATTAAACAGGATATGTATGTCAGTGTATGACCAGCATAATGATATAAGGCCACAGTGATTGTAATGCATAGTAACTACTCATGGCATAAAGGCTAATAGTGTCTATTGAGATAAAAATGCTAAAGTCTTTTAGGATAGTCATGTCACAAAAGCTATGCAGATCACAGAGCTAAAAGACCAAAAATGCTATGCAGGTCATAGGTGATATTCATGCTGGAGGCTACATAATTTATACAGTTCACTCATGAAATAAAGACTACTCATGCCATCATGGCTATGCATGGAATAGAGGCTACCAAGTTCATTTAGAATACTCAGAAAACAAGGATAGAACAGAAAACACCCAATATACATGCAATAGAGACTTTTCAGGTTATGGACACTACATAGGTCATAAATGCCTCTCGGACAGAATAGTATCTGTGTAGAACATAGTGTCTCTGTAGAACATAGTGGATATTTTAGTGTAGAGATAACAGAAGTAATACAGCCTATTAAGGTCATACCAGGTAAGCAAGAAATATAATTCATTCAGGACCTGAACAATAGGGGGGACATAGGGTCTATTCATTTCCTAGAGACTAAGCAGTTCAAAGAGTCCATTTAGACTAGAAAGGCTTCTCAAGACATATGTCTATTTAGCTCATAGAGGCTCTGTAGATCCCAGAGACTATGAAAGGTGTAGAAATTACTTAGTTCAGAGAGGCAACTGAGATCATAGAAGTTACGCAGTTACTAGAGGTATTTCGGGTCATAGAGGTTATGTAGGTTTACAGAGTATACTCATAAGGTTTGCTCATGGACATAGAGACTACTGAAACCTCATAGGTGCAGGGGTAATCTTGACCAACTGGGATCACAGAAGCTAATGAGTTCATTTACACTTTTCAAGATGCTTGAGGTTATGCAGGTCATACAGACTATAAACACCACAGAGGATATATAGGTCATAGAGGCTATGTAAGTCATAGAGCCTACATTGAATATAGCAAATATTAAGATCATTTAGTTACTCTATTTTATTATTTGTTCTATTTTTACTTACACATGAAAGCAGATTGCATTTTGATCTATTTTACACAAATGGAGTACTTTTTATTTCTCTGGTAGTACATGATGTAACTACTCTTGCTATAAAGGACACATAGGTTACTTAGGCCACTCAGGCCTTGAAGACTATGAAAATCAAAGACTATTCTGGACATAGACAGCTGAATGTAAAAAACACAGATATACTCAGATGATAGAGACTACATAGAGAGAGGCTTTGCAAGACAAACTTTTACTCAGAACATACACCCTACTAATGCATTAAAGTCTAAAGATGTGTCATAGACTTACCAGAGGTCATAGAATCTACACAGTTCATAGAGGCTTTTGATATTACAGAATGTGTGCAGTATAGAATGACTAGTCAAGCCTTAGAAGCTATATAGGTCTTAGAGTTTACTCAGACTATAGAAGTTATGAAGGTAATAGAGATGACAAAGTCAGTGACTCAGGCTATACAACAAGGTCATAGTGGATACCCTGGATATTAAATCTATTGTTATCATTTAGATTTCTCATGCCATAAAGGCTATATATTCCTATAATCTGGGTAAGCCATTGAGCCTGAACATATTGTAGAGGTTACAATGTTCAGTAGGGACTGCTCAATTTATTGAGGTGATTCAGATCAATAAAATGCTGGCATTATGGTGTACTCAAGCCATACATGTTATCCAGGCTATATGGAGATGCAGAGGTCAAGATTACCTCAGCACCTATACTGGGGCCATGGAGATTTAGTAGGTAATGAAGGATACACCAGTCATAGAGGCTAAGGCCATTGAGGCTACACAGGCCAGATATTCAAGTCAGGTCTTAGAGGGTATGTAGATAATAGGGATACTTAGTTCACTTAGGCCATGCAGGCCAATGATGGTATGTATACATATCAATTGGTCAGTCAAAATCATGAATATTGAAGATCATAGTCTTTGTTCATCATAGAGGTTGAAGGGAATACATAGACTACATAGGTCTCAGAGGCTACTAAGGTCATAGAGGTTATAAAAGTCATTTAGATTACTAGCATCATAGAGGAGAAACAAGTTGCTTAGACTACTCAGGTCATACAGATTAAATAGGACATAGAGATAGTAAGGTAGTTTAGTTTAGATTAATTAGTCTCTAAAGTCTACATAGGTCATAGTGACTACCCATGTCATAGTGACTACAGAGACAGTAAGGCTGTGCAGGAAATAGAGGCTAATCAGTTCATTAAGGATAATGATGACATAATGGTTATATAGATACTAGAAGTTTCACAGACCATATAAGTTTTACATGCTATGAAGACTATGTAGGGCTTTGCAGATATATAGGTATTAGATGTTTCAGAGGTCATAGAAGTTCCTGAGACTTTTTTTTTTTTTTTTCAGTACTGGGGATCGAACTCAGGGCCTTGTGCATGCAAGGCAAATACTCTACCAGCTGAGCTATCTCCCCAGCCCAAGACTCTCTAAGTTATTCATACCAAACAGACTCTTGAGGTCATGGAAAAACTAAGGTCTTATTGACTATTCAGGTCATAGAGATTAAAAATGTAATAAAGACCACATAAACACAGAGACTAAGCAGATCCTAAAGACTAGGCAGTATACAGAGGTTCATAAAAGCTACTAAGTAACTTTATTCTACTCAGGTAATAAATGCTATACAGGTCCTAGAGATTAATAAGTAAATAGAGGCTGTGTAGGTCATAGGGCTTCTTAGGTCATTTAGGATACTCATAAATAAAAGCTATACAGCTCATAGATGTTCTTGCACATAGGTGACACAAAGATATGGGGCTTAATAGTCATAATGACTACTCAGGCCATGGAGGTTACTTGGATCAGTTAGACAAGACAAGCAAAACAACCTACAGTGTTGAGGGCCATCTTGGACAAGATGGCGCCTGGCAGTGAGCCAAAGGGCACTGGCTACCAAAATAAGGAAGTACCCAAAAAGGCTGCTTGCTTACTAGTTCCTTGGAGACTTATGACCTGTTAACGCCAGGCTCTAGGATTGGCTATCTAATATCATGCCGCGCGTGGATAGCTCGTGATTCATATAGTGCTATGCTGACCTTCCTCTGCATGCTCTCCTGCATGAGAGAAAGCTTTGCTATAATTGGTTGACAAACTAGGAGCCTGGGGGAGGAGGGAGGGAGAGGGTAGAAGAAGGGAGATAGTGGCAGAACAAAGGAGGCAGGAAAACAGGGAGGACGCAATAAATCTTGTCAACTAAAGATTGGTGGTGTCTCCTTTCTCTGCACCAGTTCCGCTGGATAGAACACTACAGAAAACCCAAACATATACATACAATAGAGATTTTCCGGATAGACACCACATAAGTCATATGTGCCACTCTAGTCATAAAGGATCTGCAGGCCACAAAGTCTTCAAATACCATAGAAGCTGGACAAGTCATAGAGGACACTCAAAGTAGAGAGGTTATGCAGGTCATGAGGGCTTCACAGATCATAAAGACTCTGAAGATTAGGATTACTGGCCTAGCAGACCATCCAGGGTATACATATCATAGAGGATACCTGCCTATTGAAACTACACAAATCACAATGATGCTAAGGTCAAAGAGCCTTCATAGATCATTTAATATACTCAGTACATAAAGGTAACCAGATCACAGTGATTGTGCAGGCATAGAAGTTACTCAGGTCATAGAGGCTATGAATATTATAGAGGCCAATCACATCATATAAGCCTCACAAGTTTAATAAGTTAAGTGATCATAAATGATATACTTCTCATAGATGATACAATGCCTATACAAGCTACTCATTACATGAAGAGTACACAGGGAAGAGAGGTTGTTATACAGTGATAGATGCTTCACAGAGCGTGAGCCTAAGCAGATAGTCTACATGGTTTATAGAAGCTACTCAGTACTTAGAAAGACTGCATAGGTTATTGAAGATATGGATATCATACAGGCTACTTAGACCATAAAATTTTTGAATGTCATAGATTCTGGGAAGGAATTTATGGCTACATAAAACAAAGTTCATGCAGGTAGTAGAGATTATGTTTACAGACTGCAAAGATTTTAGTGTTAACTGAATTCACAGAAGCTATGCAGAATCAAGTGCTCAATTCAAAATAGTTGTGTATATCATAGAGTCAGATCATAAAGTGTACACTGGCAATAAATACTTCAGGAGGGAACAAGAGGTTCTGCAGGTCACAGAGAATGTGGAGATCATATAGACTATGAAAGAAATGGAGAACTCTCAGGACATAATGATTTCTTAGGTCATAAAGGCCATTCAGATTATAAGGAATCATAATACTTTTGTTGGTACCCAGATAATAAAGATATGCATATCACAGAGGTTACATTAAAGCTCTACAGTTCATAAAATCTACTCAATTAATTGAGACTGTAGAGGATATTTAGGGACTTATTATTGATGTTAAAAAAATGGTAGTGTAATTACTCACTAAATGCTCAGAGAGAATTTCTGAGTATTGTAAGAACTGTTCTTGCCTAATAGACGCTTTCCTCCATGTGTCAGGAAGATACAGTGAGGCATGCAAAGCAGATATTTGAGGATGGTTTCTTGTGACCTCTGAGAAAGAGAGGGCTCTCCGAGGATTGATTCTAGCTCCCTATGATAAATAAAGGGAGGAAAAGATTTCTTATCAGGGTTAGGATTCAGGGTCAGGTTACAGGTGAGATCAAGGGTAAGGTTAGTTGTAATTAGGTGTCAGGTAAGAGTTAGGAGGTTAGGGTTAAGTTTCGGTTCATGTTATGTATGTTCTGAGTATTAGGACAGCATCTTAGTGAGTTGAAAGTGCAATCTGAGCTTTGGAATGAATGTTAATCGAATGTTAACCCTTCCCTTAGAAAGGGTTTTGGTTATCTATATGGTTAGAGTTAGTGTTTGGGTTTGGGATAAGGCCAGAGTCAGTTTGTACAATATAATCTTAAGTCCTCTATAATTAGTTAAAAGGGCTGAGTGACATGTTAAAAGATGGCTTCAAAGAATTGAAGTGAGAGTTCACTGAGTTCTCTAAAGACAGCTGCCTGAGTTTTGGAGCAAACACTCATGATTTTTTTTTTTCCTGAATGTCCACTTGAAGTATTAGAAGGGCCATCAGAGGAATATACACATGGCTTTCTTAAGTTTGTACTTAGTACTGATCTTTGAAGGCATGATTAAGATATTTAATACTTTAATGTGTTAGGGTATGTGTTAAGATTACATTTCGGGTTTGGTGTAGAGTTTGTTTAGGGTTAGCGTTAGTGTGTTCAAATTAGGATTATGCTTAGGAGCATAGCCAGTATTTGCCATTTATTGAGAAGTCATCTGTGATAAATTGAAAATATTCTTAATTGTCTTAAAATGGATGGAAAAGAATTAAAGTGAGTATTCACTGAGTTTTACTGGGAAGTCTCCCTGAGTGTGGAAGTACTCCTCTAGAGATTAGTAGTATGGACTTCCTTCAGTCTGTCACAAGCATCCTCAGGTGTTTTGGGAATGCCCTCAAAACTTTGTAGTGAAATACTTCTATGTGATGTATGGAGGGATCTATGAGGTTTGTAGCAGTTCTCTATGTTGTCAGATTCCATGATGTGTACATGAAGACACTAAAAGGTCCTATTCAGTGTCTGTAGAGGGCTATTTAGAAAGTGCTTTCAGAGGTGTCAAAGGGATGAATGAATTGTTTTCAGAAAAACATGTTTCATGCGTAGGGAGGTACATGTTATGAAAGGTGAAGGACCTTTGAGGCTAGGACTACTTCTATGATTAAGGTTTAATGTAGGGCAAGGGTAATGGTAAGTTTCAGGGACAGGGAGGACACTGTGTGGTTAATAGTGAGGACTTAAGGTTATGGTAAGTGACAGGGTCATTATCAGGTGCAGTTCTTGTGTTTTGGGGGAAGGCTTGTGTTTTGAGTACAGTGAATTTGTGTAGAGAACTCTACTGGATTAGTAGAAAAGACTTTCCTCTACATTTCTGTGGGTTTTCTGAGGAGTGTAGAAAGAGCTTTCTAAGGTATGTATGTAGTAATCTACCCTTACTTGTGACAGGAGGGCATGTTGATATATGCAGGAAAGTTAGAGGATGTATGTTAGGAGATTTTTTGACTTGTATTTGATGGGCACTTGAGGACCTTTTGTAGGGCTCACTGATGTTTGTGAAAAGAATGCTCTGTCAATTTTCAAAAATGATGAATAATGTTTCTTCTGAAGTCATTTAGAAGTGAGTATTGCAAATCTGTGGGATGGGTACATAGAACAAACTGAAGTTGAAATGAAGGAATTCTGAGTTAGTGTTAGAATTAATATTAGGCTTAGGGTTTAGAGTCAGGTTTCATGAAATGGTCAGTGGCAGAATTAGGGAGGGCTTACTGTGATCTGAATGGAGGAAATACAACCACCGTTAGTGTTAGGGTTAGGGGAAGGGGCAGGAAAACCATTGTAGCATGCAGGGAAGTCTTCTGTGGTGAATAAAACATTCTCTCTGAGGTGTGATTTAAGGGTTCTCTGAGGTAAGACTTGACAAGCAGTAGAGTTAGTAAAAAGGGGGGACACAAAGCAATATGGTATGGAATCACTGAGGTGTATATGGATATTCTTTTGAGATGTGTATTAACTACACTTGAAATGAGCAGGGATGTATTTCTTTGAAGCCTACGGTGAACTCTATGATAAGATTAAGAAGGCTTTTTGCAAGGTATATTGTAGCTTCTCTTGTGCTGGGCTAACTCATATGTGGGATAAGGACACAGAGTCAGGACCCAGATTCTGGGAGTTGCATGGAAGCAAGCTTGTGGTGAGCAGCCTGCAAACTTATTTATTGGGGGAACAGCTATATATTTTATAGGTTACTTGCCCTATCACAAAATGTTCCACAGGAAATCAAACCACCAGGTTCATATACAGATTCCCTTGGTAATACTGAGTCAATTTGGGGCAGTTGTTTACTTTCCTAGGTGGCTGAAGTGGAATGCTCCTCCCTGCAAGTTTTCCTTACACACTTGAGATGTTAACTGTTGCCAACCAAGAACTAGGATTTCTCCCAACATTGCCCCCATTTTTATTAATTTGGATTAGGGATTCCTTCAGGAGGACTTGATTGACCTGAACCTTTGTGATTCTTTTTTTGAAAATGGACCGCAACATTTAAGGACTACAAATAGTATAAGGAAGTGTAAGTATGTGGGTTAATTCTATTATTATAGTAGAATTGAGCATATGAATCAGGTTTTACTTAAAGGCAATAATACAGAACTCTCTCAGGAGGCCATGTCTAATGTTCTAAAGTCCAGAGAAATGAGCGCGCACTACAGCTTTTATAGGTTACGGTCTCTTTCGTTCTCCAGTTATTTCCCCCCTTATCTCTCCTTCCTACCTATATAACTAGGACTAGTTTTGCAGGTGAGATGTAAAGTGAGAAATGAATGGGTAGGGGAAGGGCAAAGGGATTCAGTCAGGTAAGGGCCCAGATTGCAATAATTAGCAACTCCTTGTCTGCAGTCCTTGATAGTGGCAGGTAAATCTGGTAATCAATGAACTCTGAAGATTCTTGACATTCCATTCTTCCAGGGGCACTCTCCAACTTCCAAAGGCAGATGACTGAAATGGCCTCCATTTCCTCCATTTGACCCAATCCCCTCTTTCTACACTAACTGTGTGTCCCCAGCTGTGGCTTCATTTCCCCCTTTTGCTTTAGTAACTCTTTACTTCTGTAACAAAAAGGGGTAACAACTGCTCTGACTGCTTCAAGGTGGAAGCAGGTAGCATGGGGCAAGCAGTTTGGAGTTCCCCTTTAGAAATCATGAAAAAAATGAGGGATCCATGGAGGAAGTTTAGTTGGCAAAGAACAGGTTGGAAAGTCATCTGGCGGTGGGTGCTTCTATGAGAGAGAAACAAAAAGACATGAATATTGAAATGAGATTAATACAATATACATGTTGCAGTATCTGGCACATGTCAATGAATATCATGAAGATGACAGAAGTCAATAATCTATCACCAGGTAATGGAAGCACTTAGAAATTTTTCCCATAACAAGGCCTAACAAAGACTGAAGAAGACAAAGCCTTCATATGGAACCTTAACATTATAAGTTACTGGAAATATAAGCACCATATTTAACTCTTAAGGTCATTGATGCCCCAGAATATATAGCTATGCTATTTAATGTCATCTGAATTTGTAAAATATCCTTTCATTGGTATTACCTGTGTTTAGTAGAGATCTCTATATTTCAATTACTTAGGGCTATATAATTACACTAGCAAACATAAATTAAGCTTACCTTTGTAGCTTAGGAAGGTCTGCAAGTTTTAAACTGAATAAAAATCTGTGACACTGGAATTTTCTCTGGCAGTTAGGTACATTTGCCTAACAATCTCTCTTTTGTAACTTCCAGTCTTTATTCCAGTGGGTTAACATAAGTGTATATTTTAACATACATTTAACTATTATTTCTTTTAAATGCCCAAGAATGGGTGTGTTTTGGTTTTAACTTTTTTGCTAGATAATAAAGATCAAGCTGGTCAAATTGACTTGTTCCTGTCTTGTTAAGAGTCAGTTGAGTTTCCAGAGGGTTCATTCATGGGGAAATTCAGAGCAGTTTCTTATCTCCTTTGGTGCCATTTGTTAAGTAGGTCTCCTTGATGAGATGGCTTCCCTTAGAAGCATGAAGGATGTCACCCTTTTTCAATGACCCTCCTCTGCAGCAGGTGCACTGACTGATTTGCATCCTCCAGTGGCCTCATCAATCTCCCTGATCAGGAAGTCATGTGACCCAGAATTGTAAAGCTCCTTAGAAAAGTCCTCTTATTCTCTGGGTTCAGACTGACTGAGGACAAGGTCCTAATACTGGTTTTTCTTGACCTCTGTATTTAATTTCAATCTTTAAGTTTGATCTTAACCATCCAGTAAGCCAGTCTCACCAGTCATAAAGTAAGAGTAGTGGACTTTAATTGCATGTCTATAGCTTTATAGTTATTTACCTTATTTTTAAAGTGGAGTCCGTATTAGTACTGGAGGTTACCACTACATACTATCTGCTCTGTAGGTGATGGCTTATTATCACAAGTTACCTAGGTTTTGGGTTTAGAAGCAGTACCTCTGTAAAACTAACAGGTTACAGTTTGACAAAGTGAAATTAACAAGAGCAAAAGTACATATTCACTTTGCAGATTAATCAGATGTCTAAAATGTGTATGTGAGTAATCTTTTATATGTGAAGTCTAATTGATTTATTTTAATGAAAAATCAAGATATCAGACAAGCATCTTGATCAGTATCTGCTGGCTTTTTCCTGTTGAAGAAAAATCATAGAAAAATTTGATATTAGAAATTTTATGAAAATCAACATTTTATTAGCTTGGTCACCTAGAGAATTATGTTAATTTTAAACTTATTTACTTTTTTTAAGTACCCAATTTAAATTGAATCTTTTTAAATCAAGTGAATAAAAAATATTTGGATCCAGTTTTTAATTTTTATTTTTAAGCACTTGTTATTCATGTCAATTTTATTATCAAAGTACATATATAGACAACACGCATTAGCAACACAGTACATACATAAACAGAAAAGCAAAAGCTTTTTAGATTTATCTCCATTGTGATGTAACAGATGTTCAAAAATAACTTTAGAGTTGAATAAAAAAATCAAACTGATCAAAAAAGTTATGAGTTCAAAAAATACAGAATCTAAGGGAAAAATCAAGAGTCCTGAAAAAGAAAAAAAAAACACTGTTGTTAATTATTAAAGTAAAGCACCATACAATAAAATTTACTTTTGCCTGGAGTTCAGGTAAGACTCTGGTTTTTTTTGTCTGTTTGTTTATTGGTTTTTGATTTCGAGACTGGTCTCCCTCTGGGACCTCTGGCTTCCTCTATTTACATTTTAATGTAATCCTTGGCTTAGATCTGAAAGAAACTGAGATAACAGGTTCTAGCAGAAACTTGACACCTAGGGCATTTTAACCATTTCTCTCAAGACAGGTTTGAATGTCAAAGAAAATCATGAGACGTTATTTTCCATTACCTTTGAGAATTAAGTTACTATGCTAAGCTCCTCAGTGAGATACGCCATTGGCTTTTGAGCTACCCATGACTGGCTACCCAGGATTTATTTCCCTGTCAGTGACAAAGACTTTAAATCTTGCTTCATAGGTAAGCTGAGGACAGGAGCTTGAAGTAAGGTTCATTTTTGACATTCTGGGACAAAGGATATTTTCCTATGGTGGTCAATTTCCTGCCCTAATTTGTGGATTCCTTGAGACTGTTGCAATTCTAAGAATTGAACCTGTTGGCATAATTAGGCTTTATTCTTTGACATATTATAATTCCTGTCAGTTAAGAAGTTTAGGAACTCTGTAATGGCTATGGATATTTCCCCTTCATAAGCAAATTTTTGACTTGGTCAAAAAATTCAAGGTTACCAATTTATGATTGAGCTTGTAGGCTAACATAAGCATCACACATATTATATGCCAATGTTACCTGCTATTTGTTCTGCTTCCTCCTTGTAGGAGGCATTCCATTGCAAAAATTTTGGGTGAGCTAAACAGGCTTTGAGAACAGTAAGTGTATTGAAGAGAACTTGAAGATTAGCAGACCATTGGTTAAGTATTTCTTCAAAGTAAGGGGAGTCAGGACCAGAATTCTGAGATGCCTTCCTAAGGAGGGCTAGATAGGGAGAGCCTTTCACCCCCATCACGTCACCACCCAAATTGGTGACGTATGCTGCAAATGGATTCTTGGGAGAAAAAGAAGATCCTTTTAAAGTTTCCTACTTCATGGTGGAAACTGTGGAAGGAGCAGGAGAGGGCAATTTATTCCAAGGTTATAGAGGGGGAGGAACAGATGGCAGGAGGTCGTTGTAATTTGGTTTCTTCCTCCTTGTCCTCAGAAGTTACAAGACTTGAAGCAGAGGCCTGAAGGGTCATTTTCTTGTCATTGAGAGAATCATTGTGATTTTTAATAATATATTCTGCTGAGGAGCCCTGAAGCCTGGCAATGATCACTAGGAGAATTGGGATGAAGGTTGCCTGTGGGATATGACCATCATGAACTTCTCTTTTCCTAGCAGGTAAAGAACCCTCATCCAAATTAGGGAGTCCCAAAGGATTTTAGGGTTACTCCACAGTGCAGTGACCACCATTTCTTCCCAAATACAGTTGAGATATTTTGGTTTCACTTTAAGCCTATGCTGTAAGAGAAGTGCCTTTAAGGTGGCAAGTCATGGTGCTCACTTGCAGGGGGGTTGCAGATTTCCCATTGTTATTGAGTGGAGTTATGTGAAAGGGTGGTGTTGAGTTGTGGATTGAAGTAAACAAATCTCTCAAGGACAAAGAGAAGGACTGTAAGATAATCTGGAATGAGTATCCCTAAGGTTAGGATAGGGGCCCTGTTGGAAGACAAAGGGAGCCTATCTTCTGACATACAGAGTTATTTAGAATTAAATGTCTGCTGCTCATTGGAGAACTTCATTGTGTCCTTAGTTCATGGCCATATACCTGCAAGGTGTCTCCTACAGAAATCTCCACAGAGGGAGATCTTGTTATGAATTCTGGGAGAATCAAACCCTTATGTAAACTCGCCAGGAGAACTGAAAGTGAAAATAGAGCCACTGGTGGAAAGGTGAATGATACAAGCAGTGGTGTGTTCCTATTCTCGGGGATCAGGACAATACAAGGAATAAAGGGGGAAAAGAAGTCCTGTGCTTACCCTCACAGGACTGTCAGCATACCAAACATAAAGGGGCTCTTACTGAAACAGGGAGGACACACCAATCCCAAGGTGCATGAGCAGTGGAGGCACGTGAGGTGCCAGGTGTAGCTTCTCTAGTGCCAGACTAGGTCATACTCAGGGTAAGGGTGAGGAATCAAGACCTAGACTCCAGGAGTTGGGAGGAAGCAGACTTGTGGCAAGCAAACTACAAACATTTATTATGGGAACGGCTGTATATTTTATAGGTTTCTTGCCCAATCACAATGTACCATGAGGGATCAGACCACCATGTCCTATACAGGTTCCTTGGTAACACTGAGTCAATTTTGAACAGTTGTTTAGTTTCCTTGGTGGCCAAAGAGGAATGCTCCTCCCCACAAGTTTTCTTTACACACTTGAGATGTTCACTATTGCCAACCAAGAACTAGGATTTCTTCCAACAGCATATGATGGAAGTATTGGGGTTGTAAGCACACTTCTTGTTGTAACAGTGCTCAGGAACATGAATAAATATGGCTTTTCAAGGTATATAGAAAAGGCCACTACATTGAGGAAAAGGATACATTTGTGTGAGTATTGAGAGTTTTCTGAGGTGAGTACAATGATTCTCTGAGGTTTTTAGAGAGGGTTAGATTAGTGTTAATGTTAGGTTAGGGTTAGGGTAGGTTTTGGGTAATGGTTATTGTAAGGTTTAGGATTAATCCAGGCAAACACTACTGTGGAAACTTAGAGATATAAGCATAATTCTTTATTCCAACAACCAAAAAAGGTCTTTGGTTCTCATCACCAGTGCCTGAAAACACAAGACAGATTTAATGGATATCAATTCCAACAGTAGTGAGGTCTATTCCCTCACAGATTTTCCACCATTGTCACACCTCTGTTCAACTGGCTTTCTTCAACTGGTAATGGATGATGCAGTATGTCCAGGATTTCTGACATTTCTCTGACCACTGAATGGAAACCAAATATCCAAGAATGGTCAGAATTTTCTGTGACTTCTCACTGAATACTCTCTTTCCACCATAGTAGACACCTTCTAGGAAATCTTGATTAGACTAAATTCACACCTTCAAGGGACAATTTGAAATGTGGCCAAGGACTATTTCCCAGCATCATAAAGAACTTTTTCAGACCTGTGAAAAAACACCACTGTCCCACCATCCCTGAAGTAACTGAGACATTGACTGAGGAACACTCAAAATATTTCCAAACTCTCTGAGTACTGTAGATGAGCACCTCTCTTCCACCATAACTCAGTCTTATATCCTTAAACTCCCCTCACCCACCATTACCTCAGGATCATCTGAGTCCTGTGAGTTAGCACCCATCTGCCACTTGTGTTTGCCCATCTCCTACCTGTGCTCAATCCTGTCCTTAAAATCCACTCAACCACCATTGCACAAGATCTGCTGAGTCCTATGAGTGAGCACCCCTCTCCCACTAGGACTCAAACTTCTCTGGAGATTGCTGCTCTCATAAGAGTGTATTTCTTCTTTGTTTTAGTTGCTAAGTACAGCTAAATTATTCATCCTTATTTCCTCTGTATCCTGTGGGTAAAACCATCTCAACTAACAATGATAAGTGTTATCTGGGTGTTGCCCTTAATTTATATTCAGCCTCCATTTCTCAGGATCCTCTGAGCCCTAGGGTTAAGCACATGTCCTCCTAACAGTGCTCAGTCCTTTCTGTTTTTTTATTTTTCTTTTATGTTCCCTTACTATTCCTTGCTCATTCCCATCAAGATTTTGTGGGTGAGTATGCCACTCCTATGAGTGTTTTCTCTTCTCTCTTTTACTGGTTTCCCCAAGGCTATCCTTGCTCAGACTCCTCTGTGTCCTGTGGGTGAGCTCCACTCACATAACAGTGCTCAGTCTGCTCTGGGCCCTCTCCTGAATCTCCCCTCTTTCATAGTTACTCAGAGTCATCTGTGTCCTGTGGTGTCCACACTTCACACAAAAATGCTCAGTTTTCCCTGAATAATGTTGTGGAGTGCCACTTAAATTCCAGTGCTCTGTCTCCTCTGTGTCCTCTGAATGAGGAACTTTCAACCAGAAGTCCTCCTTATACTCTGTGACCACTGGATGTATATCCCTCATCCAGCAGTGCTCAGTATACAGTGTCATATGCTAAATTCCCCTAGTCAAAACTTGCTGGGTCTCTGCTAGTTAATGTGGGAGATCATACCTCACCTAATAGTGCTCAGTATTATCTGGTTCCTGTCCTTAATCTTTCCTCCTGCAACATGGCTCACTGTACTCAGAATCCTGTGTGAGAGTACCCATTCCTTGCAATGTTAAGACTTCTCTGCTCCTTTGCATGAGTTCTCCTATCCTACCAGTGCTTTGCTTTCTTTCTTTTTTTGTTCTTCTAATTTTTATATTCATTCTTTTGCTCTTTCTAGTCTGGGTCCTGGTGGTAAATATCCCTCTCCTAACAGTGCTTAATTCTCTTTGATTCCTGTCCTTAATCTCCCTTTAGACAACATTTTCCAGGGTCCTCTGTGGGTGAGTGCTCCCCTCATAGCAGTGCTCCATTTTCTTTGTATTTACATTTCTTCTAAATTCCCTAGGCATTCATTGCTCATTTTTCTCAGGGTCCTGTGGGGAGCAACCCTCTCCTAACAGTGTTCATATTTCTCTGGTTCTTTTGGTCATCCCTACTGTCCTAACACTATTCAGTGTTTCCTAATTTTTTCTTCTAAGTGCCCTAGCAATTTCTAGCTTATTCTCCTCTGGGTCCTCTGTGTGAGTGCCTATCACCTAAAAGTATTCAATCTTCTCAGTCTTAGTATTCTGGACTTTTCTAGGTTTTCCTAGAGTTTTCATGGTCAGATGTAGGGTGGGCCAGGCTAGCTCAGGTGCAGGTAAGAGACACAGATTCAGGACCCAGACAGGACCCAGACTCAGAAGTTGGGTAGGAGCAGGCTTGTGATGAGCAGACTGCGAACTCATTTATTGCAGGAAAAATCATACATTTTATAAACTTTTTGTACAATCACAATGTGACACAGGGGATCAGACCACTAGCCCCTATACAGGCTCCCTTGGTAACACTAGGTCATTTTAGGACACTTGTTTACATTCCTAGATGGTCAGAGAGGAATGTTCCTCTCTGTAAGTTTACACACTTGAGACATTAAGTGTTGTGAGCCAAGAACTAGGATTTCTCCTGACTTTTTCCTCATTTTTATTAATTTGGACAAGGGATTCCTTCAGGAAGACCTGATTGACCTGAACCCTCATGAGTTTCTTGTGGAAAATGTATGACAAACATTTCAGAAGTGCAAGTAATATAAGAAAAATACAGGCTATTCCTAACACTGTAGTAGGATTCAGCAATTAAGCAAATTCTATTTAAAGTTGATAACACAGACCTCTCCTGGGAAGGAGAAGGGGACCACAGTTGATATTCTAAAGTCCCAAGAAGTGAGTACACTTTGTATCCTTTATAGATTAAGGTCTCTTTTGTTTTCCAGTTCTTTCCCCTTATCTCTCCTTCTTGCCTATGTGATTAGGCCTAGTTTTGCAGGTGAGATGCATAAAGTGAGAAGTGAATCGGCAGAGGAAGGGCCAACGTGATTCAGCCCGGTAAATATGGTTATCTATGGGCTCTTCAGATGCTTGACATTACATTCTCCCAAGGGCAGTCTACAACTTCCAGTGGCAGATGGCTTTCATGGCCTCATTTCCTCCATTTGACTTGATGCACTATTTCTACACTAACTGCCTGTTCTCAATTCTGGCTTTATTCACCCTTTTTGCTTTAGGAACTCTTCACTGCTGAAAGAAAAGGGGGCAATGACTGCTCTGACTGCTTCAAGCTGGAAGCAGGCAGCATGGGGCAAGCAGTTTGGAATTCACTTTTAAAACTGAGTCAATGAAAGGGTCCATGATAGACGTCTGGCTGGTGAAAAGCAGGTTGTAAAGTCATCTGGGGGTGGGTGCTTCTATGGAAGAAGAACAAAAAGACATTAGTACTGAAATGAGATGAATAAAAAAAATAAATATTGTAGCACCTAAAACATGTCATGAAGATGAGAGAAGTCACAGTCACTAATCCCTCACCAGGGCATGGAAGAATTGAGAAACTGTTCCCAAAACAGGGCCTAACAAAGGCTGAAGAGGACAAGACCTTCATGTGGGAACCTTAACATTGTCCAAGTTACCAGAAATGTAAACACCACATTTAATTCATTTTTTCCCCATATTTATTTATTTATTTATTTTATTGTTTTTAAAATTTATTTTTATTGTAAAGAAATAGGATACATGTTGTTTCTGTTTGTACATAGAGTAACAGCATACCATTTGTGCAATCATAAATTTACATAGGGTAATGATGTTTGATTCATTCCATTATTTTCATTCCCCCAACCTCTCCCACCTCTCTTTTCCCTCTATACAATCCCTCCTTCCTCCATTCTTGCCTCCCTCCCGCCCCCCATTATGTGTCACTATCCGCTTATCTGTGAGATCATTCATCTTTTGGATTTTTGAGATTGGCATATCTCACTTAGCATGATATTCTCCAATTTCATCCATTTGCCTGCAAATGCCATAATTTTATTATTCTTTATAGCTGGTAATATTCCATTGTATATATATACACCACAGTTTCTTTATACATTCATCAATTGAAGGACATCTAGGTTGGTTCCACAGTCTGGCTATTGTGAATTGAGCAGTTATGAACATTGTTGTGGCTGTATCTCTTATAGTATGCTGATTTTAAGTCCTTTGAGTATAGGCCAAAGAGTGGGATAGCTGGGTCAAATGGTGGGTCCATTCCAAGTTTTCTAAGGAATCTCCACACTGCTTTCCAGATTGGATGCACTAATTTGCATCCCCACCAGAAATGTACAAGTGTACCTTTTTCCCCACATCCTCGCCAACACCTATTGTTGCTTGTGTTCTTGATAATCGCCATTCTAATTAGGGTGAGATGAACTACTTAGGGTAGTTTTGATTTGCATTTCTCTTATAACCAAAGATGGTGAACATTTTTTCATATGTTTGTTGATTGCTTGTAGATCTTCTGTGAAATGTCTGCTCATTTCCTTCGCCCATATGTTGATTGGGTTATTTGTATTCTTGGTGTAGAGCTTTTTGAGTTCTTTATATATTCTGGAAATTAGTGCTCTATCTGAAGTATGAGAGGCAAAGATATTCTCCCGCTCTGTAGGCTCTTTCTTCACATTGCTGATAGTTCCCTTTACTGAGAGAAAGTTATTTAGTTTGAATCTATACCAGTTTTTGATTCTTGCTTTTATTTCTTGTGCTATGGGAGTCTTGTTAAGGAAGTCTGATCCTAAGCCAACATTTGAAGATTTGGACCTACTTTTTCTTCTATAAGATGCAGGGTCTCTGGTCTGATTTCAAGGTCCTTGATCCATTGTGAGTTGATTTTTGTGCAGGGTGAGAGATAGGGGTTTAGTTTCATTCTATTGCATGTGGATTTCCAGTTTTCCCAGCACCATTTATTGAAGAGGCTATCTTTTCTCCATTTCATATTTTTGGCACCTTTGTCTAGAATGAGAAAATTGTATTTATTTGGGTTTGCATCTGTGTCCTCTATTCTGTACCATTGATCTACCTGTCTATTTTGGTGGCAATACCATGCCGTTTTTGTTACTATTGCTTTGTAGTATAGTTGAAGTTCTGGTATTGCGATACCCCCTGTTTCGTTCTTCCTGCTAGGGATTGCTTTAGCTATTCTGGGTTTCTTACTCTCCAGATGAATTTCAAGATTGTTTGCTCTATTTCTGTAAGGTACATCATTGGGATTTTAATTGGCATTGCATTTAATCTGTATAGAACTTTTGGTATTATGGCCATTTTGACAATATTAATTCTGCCTATCCAAGAACATGGGAGATCTTTCCATCTTCTAAGGTCCTCATCAATTTCTTTCCTCAATGTTTTGTAGTTTTCATTGTAGAGATCTTTTACCTCTTTGGTTAGTTGATTCCCAAGGTTTTTTTTTTTTTTTTTTTTTTTGAAGCTATTGCAAATGGAGTTGTTTTCCTCATTTCCCTTTCAGCTGTTTCATTGCTTGTGTATAAAAATGCTTTAGATTTATGCATGTTGATTTTATAGCCTGGTATTTTGCTGAATTCATTGATGAGGTCTAGAAGTATTCTGGAGGAGGTTTTTGGATCCTCTAAATATAGAATCATGTCATCCACAAATAGTGACAGCTTAAGTTCCTCTTTTACTATTCGTATCCCTTTAATTTCTTTGGTCTGCCTAATTGTTCTTTCTAGAGTTTCGAGGACAATTTTGAATAGAAGTGGTGAGAGAGGACATCCCTGACTTGTTCCCATTTTTAAAGGGAATGGTTTCAGTTTTTCTTCATTAAGAATGATGTTGGACATGGGCTTAGCATTAAAAAACTTTACAATGTTCAAGTATGTTTCTACTATCCCTATTTTTTCTAGTGTTTTGAGCATGAAGAGGAGTTGTATTTTGTCGAACAGTTTTTCTGTGTCAATTGAAATAACCATATGATTCTTATCCTTAGGTCTATTGACATGATGGATTATATTTATTGATTTATGGATGTTAAACCATCCTTGCATTCCATCGTGGTGCACAATTTTCTTAATATGTTTTTGGATATGTTTTGCCAATATTTTGTTAAGGATCTTTGCATCTAAATTCCTCAAGGACATTGGTCAAAATTTTCTTTCCTTGATGTGTCTTTTCCTGGTTTGGGTATGAGGGTGATATTAGCTTCATAGAATGAGTTCAGTAGGGCACCCCCCTTTCCTATTTCCTGGAATACTTTAGGAAGTATTGGAATGAGTTCTTCTTTGAAGGTCTTGTAGAACTCGGCTGAGAATTCATCTGGTCCTGGACTTTTCTTGAATGGTAGATTTTTTTTTTTAATTTTACTTTTAGAGGTTTTATGATGTAGGAAAAAATTTAAGTAGAAGTTATAATTTTCATACAGGTTTTCCTTGAAACATTTTTGTTAAAGTAGCCAAATAGACCACATGAACTATGCTTTCTGGCATATTAAGGTCAACAAAAGAAAGTAAAGATTCTGGATATAGGGACAACTGCTAAGCTTTTTAAAACTTAACTTCTTAGATAACCTGGAAACAAACAAATTATTCCAGTAGTTTCTGGTAAAATGTTTGCTTGGCACCACCAACTGGTAACAACAACATTGCAAACAGAGATGGTTACATGAGTACAAAAATAGGAGCCAAAGCACAGTCACTCATGGAAAGCATATGGTAATGTGGAGAAAGGTTTTTACTCAAATAAACAAATTACAGCAAGAGAAGAAGAGAATGTTTTTAGAAAAATGCATTGGTAGTAAAGTTTTCCTGAGTACAAGAAAAGATTGAAGACTGAAGTGTTAATCTGATGGTAGATTTTTAATGATTTCTTCTATTTCATTGCTTGTTATTGATGTGTTTAAATTTTGTATGTCCTCCTGGTTCAGTTTGGGAGGAGCATATGTCTCTAGAAATTTGTCAATGTCTTCAGCAGTTTCTATTTGGTTGGAATACAGATTTTCAAAGTAGCTTCTCATTATGTTCTGTATCTCAGTGGTGTCTGTCGTGATATTTCCTTTATCATCACGAATTTTAGTAATGTGAGTTTTCTCTCTCCTTTGTTAGTGTGGCTAAGGGTTTGTCTATTTTGTTTACTTTTTCAAAGAACCTACTTTTTGTTTTGTCAATTCTTTGAATTGTTTCCTTTGTTTCAATTTCATTGATTTCAGTTCTGATTTTAATTATATCCTGTCTTCTACTACTTTTGCTGTTATTCTGTTCTTCTTTTTCTAGGGCTTTTAGCTGTAATGTTAGGTCATTTAGTTGTGGATTTTTCATTCTTTTCTGGAATGTGCTCCTTGCAATGAATTTTCCTCTTAGTACTGCTTTCATAGTGTCCCAGAGATTTTGATATGTTGTATTGTCATTCTCATTGAACTGTAAGAATTTTTTTTATGTCCTCCCTGATGTTTTCTGTTATCCACGTTTCATTCAATAGCATATTATTTAGTCTTCAGGTGTTGGAGTAATTTCTGGTTTTTTTAATTGTCATTGATTTCTATTCTCAGTCCATTATGATCTGATAGAACACAAGGCAGTATCTCTTTGGGTTTTTTTTGCATTTCCTATGGGCTACTTTGTGGCATAACATATAGTCTATTTTTGAGAAGGTTCCATGTGCTGCTGAGAATAAAGTAAATCCACTCAATGATGGATGGAATATTCTATATATGTCTATTAAGTCTAGGTTATTAATTGCATTATTGAGTTCTATGGTTTCTTTGGTTGGATTTTGTTGGGAAGATCTATCTAGTGGTGACAGTGGTGCATTAAAGTCACCCAGAATTATTGTGTTGTGCTCTATGTGATTCCTTTAAATTGAGAAGGATTTGTTTGATGTACAGGGATGCACCATTGTTTGGGGCATAAATATTTACTATTGTTATGTCTCCTTGATTTATGGTTCCCTTAAGCAGTATGAAATGTCCTTCTTTATCCCTTCTGACCAACTTTGGCTTGAAGTCCACTTTATCTGATGCAAGGATGGAAACCCCCACTTTTTTACAGAGTCCATGTGCTTGGTAGGTTTTTCCCATCCTTTCACCTTTAGTCTGTGGATGTCTTTTTCTATGAGATGAGTCTCTTGCAGGCAGCATATTGTTGAGTCTTTCTTTTTAATCCATTCTGCCAGTCTATATCTTTTGATTGATGAGTTTAGGCCATTAACATTCAGGGTTATTATTGAGATACGATTTGTATTCCCAGTCATTTGGGTTATTTTTGTTTTTTAAGTTGGCTTGGTTTCTCCTTTGAGTGTTTTTTCTCTAAGGTAGTTCCTCCGTTTGCTGACCTCCATTGTTTTTTATTTCCTCCTCATGGAATATTTTGTTGAGAATATTCTGTAGCGCAGGCTTTCTATTTGTAAATTTTTTTAACTTTTGTTATTATGGAAGGATTTTATTTCCTTAAAACCCTTTCTTTAAGGGGAGATCAATATTAGCCATGCCCAATTCAGACACTATGCAATCCTAGACCGAATAGCCACTGACAATGAGCTTCAAGCCCCCAGCAGGCATCTCAGGATGGGTTTTGCCCCACCTAAAGATCGGAGCTACAGTTTCCAGGATTAAAGACTACCCGTGTACCTTAGGAAGGTCTGTAGGCCTTAAACTGATTAAAAATTTGTGACTCTGGCAGTTCTTTTGATAGTTATTTGGTATATTTGCCTAAAAATCTCTGTTTTGTAGCTTCCAGTTTTTATTCTAGTGTGCTAACACAGGTATTATTAAAGTTACATTTAACTATAACTTCTTTTAAATGCCCAAGAATGACTATAGTTTGGTTTTAACTGTTTTGCTAGGTGTCTAAGATCAAGCTGGTCAAATTGACCTGTTCCTGTCCTGTTTAAGAGTCAGCTGAAATAAAAAGGAATTAAAAAAAAAAGAATCAATTGAGTTCTCACAGGGGTCACTTGTGGGGAACTTGAGAGCAACTTCTTATCTCCTTTAGTGCCATTTGCTATGTAGGGTCCCCTTGATGAGATGACTTACCTTGAAAGCATGAGGGATGTCACCCTTTTCCTCTTTAGCAGGTGCACTTAATGATTTGCATCCTCCAGTGGCCTCATGAATCTCCCTGATCAGGAAGTCTTGTGACCCAGAGTTGTAACTCTGGGTTACAACTCCTTAGAAAAGTCCTCTTGTTGCCTGGGTTCAGACTGACTGAGGACAAGGTCCTAATACTGGTTTTTCTTGACCTTTGTATTTAATTTCAATCTTTAAGTTTGATCTTAACCATCCAGTAAGCCAGTCTCACCAGTCATAAAGTAAGAGTACTGGACTTTAATTGCATGTCTGTAGCTTTATAGTTATTTACCTTATTTTTAAAGTGGAGTCTGTATTAGTACTGGAGGTTACCACTACATACTATCTGCTCTGTAGGTGATGGCTTATTATCACAAGTTACCTAGGTTTTGGGTTCTGGAAGCAGTACCTCTGTAAAACTAACAGGTAACAGTTTGACAAAGTAAAATTAACAAGAGCGAAAGTACATTTAACATGTATTATGGCTATCTTGAATTTTGGCAGAGCATTTTGGCTCTATATTATATCCCCTGTTTGAGATCACAGTGATTCCACAGCAAGAATGAATCCTTTGACCATAACTAAATAACCTGAAGTCTGGCTTATTTTGGAGCCACTCTAACATATAGTAAGGTGGGAAGCAGAGCCTTATCTGTGGTAAGGCAAGGCCCCTCAAAAATCTTAAGTGTTTTAACTCTGATGTTGATCTTTGACTTCCTTAAATATCATTTTAAGCTTACATATATTGCTTCCTCAGTCTATATGAACATTAGTAAACACAATTTTACATGATATCCAAATCATAAATCAAAAAAAGGCTGAGAAAGCTCTTACTTTTCTTTTGTGTGGCAAAGTGGCAAAAATGTGTCTTTATGTTTCAAGACATTAACCTTTAGACAAATTAGAATCTCACTAACCTTTAGAAACACATTTCATTATTTTTTTTTTTTTTTGTCTCACTGTGAAAGGAAACAAAATTTTTATATATTCTACGGATAACAGGTCTGGTAATAGTGCATTAAATGATAGAAACAAATCCCCCATAAATTTCACTATTTTTACATTTTAAATTACCATTATAGACATGTTTGATTTGGAGAATAACAACTTGATAAGTTTTCTTCTTATAGGCTTGTATACCTGGAAAGTATGACCACATTTAATGTACAATAATGGTCATTCCGATTACCTTGATACCTTTATATTAAGTGAATTTAGTTTTTAAAGAAAATTTTAGACTCTATAGCATAGCACAATAGGGGAATACAAATTTGACCTTTAGGAAAAATCTTAGGTAGTTTTAATTGATTGTCTTACATACATATAACCAACTTAGTTACATGCAAACTTGTTGAAATTTGTCCTTTATTTAAACACAGACTGTCTTAGCACTTACTTAGACCCTCATGTTTACCATGTAAGTATTTTCTTAAACAGAAACATTTTGTGTTTCACTAAATATATTTCCATATTTAGAAACTTTTATTTTTTTCTTTCCTATTTGTTGATCCCTTATTATTCACATCCTGAACCAACTCTTATGAAATTCCTGAATTTAGCTAAATTACTTCATTTGAATAAGATTAAACACTTTGTTGTTTGTAGTACTCTTGTTGAAACACTATTGAAATTTAGGATCCCTATGTATATATTATTGTACCTGTTGAACTTAATTCTTTGTTAAATTATGTTTGGTGATAGCACAAAGCAATTTTAAATGCTGTTTATTTATCAGTCTATGAAAACACCAATAATGTTAAATATGCTACCCCCTGGAATTTAAGGAGTTAAGAGTACTCGATGATGTGTAATAATTAGCATTTTAACTTTGCAAATGAACTAGATGTCTCTCAGAAGCACATTTGAGTAATCTTATATATGCTAAGTCTAATTTAATTATTTTACTGTAAAACCAGATATTACACAAGTGTATTGAACAGTATTTGTTAGATCTTTCCTGTCAAAGAAAAGTCCTAGAATAAATTGATATTAGACATTTATAAACATCAACATTTTATTAGTTTGACCTCCTAGAGACTTGGGAGTTAATTTCAAAGACATTTTACTTTTATTAGTGTACCCAATTTAAGTTGAATCTTTTTAAATCAAGTGAATAAAAAATATTTGGATCCATTTTTTAAATTTTAATTTTATGCACACTTAATTTTGATACTATGTACATGATTTTTAGCACAGACTAATTATATACACATAACACAAAAGTAAAGTCTTGTAACATTTATCTCCATTTCAATGTAACAGATGTTTAAAAATAACTCTAGAGTTGAATAAAAATAGAATGGAAAAGAAAATCATTAACCTAGGTATGTAGGATCAAAATTGTGAGCTCAAAAATTATAGCATTTAAGAAAAACCAAACCAAACAAAACAAGAACCCTGGAAGAAAAAATGATAATGACCATTAATTATAGCATGAGAGAATGAGGAAGAGGAAGGAAGAGAGAAGCTGTGAAAGAAAGTGAGTTTGCAACCCAGGAGAAGTTTAAAACAGACACTCCTTTTTTTTTTTTTTCTTCGGTCTCAGGTTTGTTCCCTGCTGAGACTGCTGCAGTTTTCATTCCAAGTAGGCTTCGGCAAGACCAGGCAGGGAAATTTCCTAAGACCTTTTAACCCTTTTTCCTGGTTGAGAAATCAGGTTAAGTTTGGATGTTAAAAAATCATGAAAAATTATTTCCCACTACTTTTGAGGAATGGGGCTGCCGTTTCATACTCCTTACTGTGAAATGCCACTGGATATTGGACTGGTTAGGGTTATCCAAGGTGGGGTGGGGACCATGAGGAATGTGGTCAGACCAGTTTCTGGTGTTGAGAGCAGGGTGGTATCTGTGCTGCTAACTGTCTCAAGGACAAACAGGACTGCTGGGCCCCTGTGCTTACCAAGGTTGTTAAGAGATATTTGTCCGAGGAATGTGCAGTTGCCTGGAGACCTTATCCATCAAGGATGGGAGCGGGGCTTAGCCCCGACTCATCTCCTGCATAGTTTACCACTTCCCTCCTCCCTTCTTCCACTAGGACCGTTCAGTTCTGGCAGGACCCAATGAAAATCAAATAGGTTGGCCGGACCCAACCAGAGGAGGACTAATGTTTAGCTGTTCAAATGTTAACCAATTAAAAGAACACTGTAAAACTGCTTGCCTTTCATTATAAAAACCCTGCTAACGAGGGCTCGGGGCCTCTCTTAGCGTCACTGGTTAAGGACGCAGAGGACCAGGTTCGAACTTGCTAATAAATGACTCTTTGCTGCTTGTATTGATCGTGGTCTCTGGTGGTCCTTGTGGGGTCTCGAGCCTTTGGGCACAACATATGGGGGCTCATCCGGGATGCCCCAAGCCCACCCAGACACCTGATCATAGAGTCATAAGTGACACCTTTGGCCAGTGAGTAAGGCATTGCCGTGTGTTTTCTGCTCTGGATTGCCTGCAGGTTCTGGTTCTGGACTGGCATAGTCCTGGCGGACACGCTATAGGACCCCAGCAGGGTCTCGGGAGACGTCCCCTCCACCCATCTGGTGACTTGTCACATCTGGTGACTCGGTCACATTTAAGCAGATTTTGCGCTGCATCTGGGCATATTTTGTGCTGCATTCTGGCGACTTGTCGCATCTGGTGAATCTGTCACATCTGAGCAGCTTTTGCGCTGCATCTGGGCAGCATTTGCGCTGCATCTGGGCAGATTCTGTGCTGCATTCAGGCAACTTGTCGCATCTGGTTAACTCTTTGTCCCATTTGGGCATTGTGTTGTGCCTGGGCAACTCTTTGATATAATCAGAAATTGTTTGTTTTTGTTGACAAAATACCAGCTAGCCAATTTGTGATTTAGCACGCTACATGTCTGTCTGTTTATGTATTGTACTATATGGTCTTTACTCTTGCCTTCTATTAAATTCTTCATTGTGTTAATTCGATCTTAGGCTTAGGGATACTCATTGCAGGGTACTTTACAGTCCTTCTCCTTGTTCCTGAGAGATTTGTTTACTCCAATTCCCCTAGGCAGAGAGCTCAGCAGCTCCATTCCTCAAAAGTAGTAAGAAATAATGTTTTGTGATTTTCTGCATTCAAACCTAACCTGATTTCTCAGCCAGGAAGAAAAAGGGTTAAAAAGTCCTGGGTGATCCTCCCTCCCCACTGCCTGGCCTTGCTGAAGTCTGCATTGGAATGCAGTAGTCTCAGCGGAAAAGGGAGGTAACCTGAAGATAAGAAAAAAAAGGTGTCCATTTTAAACTTCTGGGCTGCTACACAGAACTAACTCATTCTCTAGGATTCTTGTTTTGTTTTGTTTTTCTCTAATGCTGTATTTTTGAGTTCATAATTTTGATCCTGCATACCTAGGTTAATGATTTTTTTTTCTTTTTGATCAGTTCTATTTTTATTCAACTAGAGTTTTTGAATATCTGTTACATTGCAATGGAGATTCACCTATAAAGTTACAAGGCCTTTGATTTTGTATTATTTGTATGTCGTGCTAATGTCATGTTTTATCTGTATCAAAACTGAGCGCTCCTAAAATTAAAATTTAAAAATGGATCAAAATACTTTTATTCACGTGATTTAAAAGGGTTCAATTTAAATTGGGTAAACTAATAAAAGTAAAATATCTTTAGAAATAACTCGCAAGTCTCTAAGTGGTCAAACTAATGGAATGTTGATGTTAAACAATGTCTAATATCAATTGTTTCTAGGACTTTTCTTCAACAGGAAAAAGACAGCAAATACTGTTCAGGACACTTGTCTAATATCTTGGTTTTTACAGAATAAGTGAATTAGAGTTAACATGTATGGGACTACTCAAATGTGTTTGTAGAGACATCTGATTAATTTGCAAAGTTAAAATGCTCATTGTTAAATAACATCAAGTACTTTTAACTCCCTAAATTACATGGGGTAACATACTTATACATTATTTGTGTTTTCATAGGTTGGTAAATTAAAAAGGGTTTAAAATTGCTTTGTGTCATTACTAAAAACAAGGTTATTAAGAGTTATGTTCTAACAGATAAAACCTCAACTCCAAGGGTGAGCGTTCCATCTGCTCCCTTACCACTTCCCCCTGCTTCCCCTCCAGTTCTGCAAAGCTCCAAGGAGCTCTTAGATTTGAATTTAGAGCTACCATCTCCCCTTTCATTGTGTTTCAGTTAGAGTACTATAAACCACAAAGTATTTTATCTTGTTAAATCGGAGTAATTTGTCTAAATTCAAAAATTTCATAAGAGTTGTTTCAGAATGTGGACAAAAATGGGTCAACAGATAGGAAAGAGAAAATAAAAGGATCTGGGTTTAGAAATATATTTAATAAAAAGGAAAAGAAAATGTTTCTGGGTAAGAAAGTGCCTATGTGATGGAATACATGAGGGTCTAAGTAAGTGCTAAGAAAGTCTGTGTGTAATTAAAGGGCAAGTTTCAACAAGTCTGTGTGTAACTAAGTTGGTTGTGTGTATGTGAGACAGCTAAAGCTATTTAAGGTTTTTCCTAAGGTGAAATACTAATGTTCTGATATAAGCCAAAGTTTAATCTATATGGTAAAATGACATGGTAAAATAACAAGGATTTCTTAGAAACACTAATTTACTCTTAACTTTGTGTCTATTAAGTTTTATTCTTTAAAACAATTAGTCTTAAAAATTGGGGTTTATACAATTATGGTTAAACAACTGTTAAGAGTATTGTACTATGTTACAGAGTCTAAATTTTTCTTTAAAAACTGAATTTAGTAAGATTAAAGTGTCAAGGTAATTGTGAAATGGTCACTACTTGTATATTAAATGTATTCATATTTTCCAGGTATACAAGTTTTTAAAGCAGGAAATTTGTCAAGCTGCTATTCTCCAGAATAAACTTGTCTGTACTGGTAATATTAAACTTAAAGAGTACATTTTATTGGGGATTTATTTATATCATTTAATTTTCTATTATGGGACATATTATCAGTAAGGTATATGTAAAATTGGTTACTTATTTCACTGAGATAAAAATTTAAATGTAAATGTATATCTAAGAGTTAGTGACAGCCTGATTTGTTTAAAGGTTCATATTGTAGAAGGTGAAAGCATTTTGCTACACAAAAGTTAAAAGCTCTCTCAGCCTTTCTTTGATTGATTCCTGTTCTGGATATAATGTTAGACTGTGTTAACTAATGTTCATATAGACTCAGAAATCAATATATGTAAACTTCTTAAAATGACATTTAAGAAAGAGTATAATGCACAATAGCAAAAATGGGACAACAATGACTGAGATTGGGGTCCCTGACTTCATGACTGTAGCATGCCTGGTGCCTGGAAGTGTTCCTATGTAGGAGCACAAGATGCCTAACTGCTGTGGCAGTAACCTCCCTGGGGAGGCTCTGTACAGGAGTCCTATCAGCTCTTACATTGATCTCAGGCACACAGCTCTTGGGCAGAAAGAAATTGTTTTGCTAGATAACCAGTGTTTCATCAGTTCCCTTCTCTAGTTCCTGCCCACCTTACAGTAACTTTGGACAGTGTACTTCTTTGAGAGTTACACGGAGTTCCTAACATTGTACTTTGCAGTTGTGGGAAAAAGTTTTGTAGATGGTCTAGTCTCTGTAACTCTCCTGAAAACAAAGAATAATGCTTACATAGTCTTTAACCTAATAATAAGAGATGTAAAAATGTTGCTAACATAACTCTAGATCTGAATTTCCATCAGAGAACAGAGCTCCATATGATCTCAGCTTAATCTTCAAAATCTGTGTTTATTAACCTTTATTTTCTAATACTCCTTTGACCCTCACTGAACTTGAAAATTTGGTCATGCTGGTCATGGCAGAAGGGGCAAAAATTACCTTTAGGATTAGAACATTTTACTTAAGACTTGTGAAGAGCCCTGCCTTACCTGAGATAAGGCTCTGCCTCACCCTGCTACATGTTAGAATGACTCCAAAGTAAGCCAGACTTTAACTCATTTAAAGTTGTGCTCAAAAGTTTGATGTTTGTTGTAAAGATTACTGTGATCTCAAACAGGGTATATAATGTAGAACTCAGCCAAAATTCAAGATAACTATTATACAAGCTAAATATGTTTTTACTCTTGTTAATTTCATTTTGTAAAATGGTTGCCTGTTACTGTTTTGCAGAAGGAGTTGCTTCCAGAACATACAACCTAGGTAACTTGTGATAATAGGCCATCACCGTCAAAACAGATAGTATGTGGTAGTATTTTAATAAAAGGGTAAATGACTGTAAAGTTATGGACATTGAAGTTAAAGCCCAGTACTCTTACCATATGACTGGTGAGACTGGCTTGCTGGATGATTAAGATCAAACTTAGAAATTGGAATTGAATACAGAGGCCAAGAAAAAAACAGTATCTTGCCCTCAAAGTCAGCCTGAACCCAGGGAATAAGAGGACTTCTCTAAGGAGCACTGCAACTCTGGGTCACACAACCTCCTGATCAAGGAGATTGTTGAGACTAGAGAAAGAGAATCGCTCAGTGCATCTGCTACAGAGGAGGGTCATGGAAAAAGGGAGACACCCCTAATGCTTTCAAGGAAAGCACGTCATCGAGAAGACCCTGCCTAACCAATGGCACTAATGGAGCTAAGAAGCTGCTCTTAAGTTCTCTATGAGTGGCCCCTGTGGAAACTCAGCTGACTCTTTAACAAGACAGGAATCAGGTCAATTTGACCAGCTTGGTCTTGGACACACAGCAAAACAGTTAAAACCAAAATATAGCCATTCTTGGGCATTTAAAAGAAATAATAGTTAAAAGTAACTTAAGATGTACACTTGTATTAACCCACTAAAATTAAGAGTGAAAGCTACAAAAGAAAGATTCTTAGGCAAATGTGCCTGATAACTATCAAGGGAAACTGCCAGAGTCAGAAGATTTTAGTCAGTTTAAGGCCTACTGTCACAGGTAGGCTTTATCTATGTTTGCTCATATGGTTATCTATCCCTAAGTAACAGAAGTATAGAGATCTCTACTAAACACAGGTTATACCAATAAAGGGATATTTTACAAAAATCAGATGACATTAAGTAGCTTAACTATATTTTCTGGGGACCTCAATGACATTAAGAGTTAAATATTGTGTTTACATTCCTGATAACCTGGACAATGTTAAAGTCCCCAAATGAAGGCCTTGTCCTCTCCAGCCTTTGCTAGGCCTAGTTATGGGAACAATTTCTCAGTTCTTCCACCTCCTGGTGAGAGATTGACTTCTGTCATTTTCATGATACTCAGTGGCATGTTTCAGATGCTGCAACATTTACTTTGTATACTAATCTCATTTCAGTACTCATGTCTTTTTGTTCTTCTATCATAGAAGCACCCACCCCCAGATGAGTTTACAACCTCCTCTTCCCCAACCAGACTTCTACCTTGGATCCCTCGATTGACCCAACTTTTTAAAAAAGGAACTCCAAACTGCTTGCCCCTCGCTGCCCCCTTTCAGCTTCGAAGCAGCCAGAAAGATCGACACCCCCTTTCTTTTCCTTACAGCAGTTAGGAGTTCCTAAAGCTAAAGGGGGGAATGAAGCCAGAATTAAGGACAGGTAGTTAGTGTAGAAATAGGAAATCAGGTCAATTTGAGGAAATGAAGTCATGAAGCCATCTGCCTTTGGAAGTTGGAGACTGCCCCTGGAAGAACGAAATGTCAAGGATCTCCGGAGCTCATTAATTACCAAATTTACCTGCCTTTAAAGACTGTAAGCAAGGAGGTCTATGTGCAGCTCTGGGAGAAGAATGTTGGTTTTATGCTAATCATTCTGGAGTAATGAGGGAATCCATGGCAAAAGTCAGAGAAGGACTAACAAACAGAAAGAAAGAATGGGAAGCTAGTCAGAACTGGTTTGAATCCTGGTTCAATTTTTCCCCTTGGTTAACTACTCTGGTGTCCGCTACAGTGGGACCCCTAATATTGTTGTTACTAGCTTTAACTATAGGACCTTGTATAATCAATAAGTTAATTGCTTTTGTTAAAGATAGAATAAATACAGTACAGCTAATGGTGCTAAAGGCCCATTATCAGCCCATTAAGCAGCAAGAATTAGAATAATAGAGACCCAAGATTGGCTCTCTAAATGTTCTTGGAAAGGGGGGATGTTGAGAGCAGGGTGGTATCTGTGCTGCTAACTGTCTCAAGGACAAACAGGACTGCTGGGCCCCTTTGCTTACCAAGGTTGTTAAGAGATATTTGTCTGAGGAATGTGTGGTTTCCTGGAGACCTTATCCATCAAGGATGGGAGCAGGGCTTAGCCCCAACTCATCTCCTGCATAGTTCACCCCTTCCCTCCTCCCTTCTTCCACTAGGACCATTCAGTTCTGGCAGGACCCAATGAAAATCAAATAGATTGGCTGACCCAACCAGAGGAGGACTAATGTTTAGCTGTTCAAATGTTAACCAATTAAAAGAACACTGTAAAACTGCTTGCCTTTCATTATAAAAACCCTGCTAACAAGGGCTCGGGGCCTCTCTTAGCGTCACTGGTTAAGGACACAGAGGACCAGGTTTGAACTTGCTAATAAATGACTCTTTGCTGCTTGCATTGATCATGGTCTCTGATGGTCCTTGTGGGGTCTCGTGCCATTGGGCACAACACTGGAATATCCTGTTTTCCAGTTACTTGATTTAGAACATAGAGAAATAGCTAGACGGGGCTTTTACTATCTTTTCTGTGTTTTCTTCACCATTTTCCCCAGGTGGGGAGGGACTACCAGTTTTGTTTCATTTTCTTCTATAGTCCAAGAGAGTAAACTTTTGGATTTACATTTTTACATAGGTTACTATTAGCATAGGATAAACGATGCTGGTGGAACTAAACCTTCTCTCACTTCTGCTTTCCTGGGGGGGGGAGGGGATCAGGTCTGGGAGTGGGGTGGGGATCCAAGATCTTCCACCCCCATCTGCATCCAAATTGGTGGGGTATGCTGCAAATGGATTCTCAGGAGAAAAGGAAGACCCTTTTAAATCTCCATGCTTCACAGAGGGAACTCCAGAAGAAGCAATATAGGGCAATTCACTCCAAGGGTATAGAGGGGGAGGAGCAGACGGTGGGAGGCCTTTGTTACTCAGTGGGATGTCTTTGCTATTATTGGTGTCTGTCTTCTCATCCTCAGAAGTTACAATACTTGATGTGAAGACCTGGGGTGTCATTTTCTTGTCTTTTGATTTCACTTAAACCAAGAGAAATGCCTTTAAACTTCTGAGCTGCTGATCTCTCTGCCTAGGGGGATTTGAGTAAACAAATCTCTCATGAACAATTAGAAGGACTTTAAAGTAACCTTCAATGAGTATCCCTGAGCCTAAGATAAGGGACCTGTGGGAGGACAAAGGCAGCCTATCTTCTGACAAACAAAGAGGTGTTTAGGATCTGATATATCTCATGCTTAGTCATGGTGTCTCTACAGAGGGAGACCTGGTTCTGAATTCAGGGGGATCAATCCCGCATGTGAATTTGCTGGGAGAACCAAAAGGGAAAGTAGAGTCACTGGTGGGGGGGGCACATAACTTGAGCCACAGTAGGTGTGTGCCTTTTCTCTGTTTTAAAGCAATTAGAATGAACAGGGTAGAAAGGGGAGGAGAGGGGTCCTGTGCTCACCCTCACAGGACCATCAGCACAAAAACATGAAGGGACTCTTACTGAATCAGGAATCAGGGAGGACTCACCAATCCTGAGGAGCCATGAGTAACGAGTCATGGGTGCCAAAATGTAGTGTGCCAGGCTAACTCAGGTGCAGGTAAGAGCTATGGAGTCAGGACCCAGACCCTGGGAGATGAGTAGGAACAGGCTTGTGGCGAGCACACTGCAAAGTCATTTATTGCAGGAAAAACCATACATTTTATAAACTTTTTGCCCAATCACACTTTGCCATGGGGATCAGACCACCAGGCCCCAACACAGGTTCCCTTGGTAACACTAGGTCAATTTGGGGGCAGTTGTTTACATTCCTAAGTGGTCAGAGTGGAATGTTCCTCTCTGCAAGTTTACACACTTGAGACATTAACTGCTGCAAGTCAAGAACTAGGATTTCTCCCAACACTCAGTCCCCTCTTGATCTTGTGTGTGAGCACCCGTAACACACAGGTGCTCAGTTGTCCCTGAATGTGGTTACTGAACACCACATACCATTCTCTGCTCAGTCTCCTTTTTGTCCTTTGTTGAGTAACCCTTGTCAAGTGTTACTCAGATATCTCTGGTTTATCTGTGTTATTTCCCCTCACACACCAGTGCTCAGGCTCCTCATGGTCCTCTGGTGAGCAACACTCATCCATCTTTACTGAGACTCCTCAGGTTTCTCTAATACTCAGACTCCTATATGTCTTAAGTAAGTGCCCCTCACCTCCCAGTGCCCAGTCTCCTCTGGATCTTAGCACCCTCACTTAGCAGAACTCAGGCTCCTAACTTTCCTGTGCACAGCCCCAGTTGTTCTTAATTGCAGATGTTCCACAATCGCCTGCTGGTGAATACCACTCTCTCTAGTGTTACTTCTTTATCGAAATAAGGTGAGTGTATTCCTTCATGTCCCTGGTAATCTTTGGTCTTTATGTTTGAGTGAGACTTTTCTGTCTATCCTGCCCCTGGTGGAGCTGTTATGGGGTTTGTTCTGGGCTCCTGTGCTGCCTTATTTATGAGGAGTGATTCTGAACTCATGGTAACCTTCATGACCCAGCTTGTGGTTGTTCATGGTGATGCTGGTCACCCTAGATGGGCTGTTCTGTCCTCTCACCTAGTACATAGATCTAAGTCTGTTGACAGTCTTTCCACAGGGCTCCTTTCCTACTTGTACCAGAGCTGGTTATGCTGAGTTTCAGAAGTCAGGCAGAGATTTCCTTCACCCATCAGTGAGCCTCCCTTTGCAGAGGCTGCCTCCTTCCCAGAGCCCTCATTGGGAAAGGTTGGGATCAGGGACTCTTTCCTCCTACCAGGCCTCCTTGTGGTTCTTCCAGGACTCTGATGATTGTTTATGGGTGCCACTGTCCTCCTCATGGCCTGCCTCCTAATTCACATAAATTCTTTCCCCAGTTGATCAGTTGCACCTGCAGAAAGTGCTGGGAATTGAGTCTGGGTTCTCCTTTTCCATGATTAGTTCCACTGTTTTGTTCTCATACTCAACTTTTTCTTCTCTGTATCCAATGGAAGAAGCACCACTGAGGAGAGCTACAGAAGACCAAGTTGAGCAAGTGTGTGGGGAAAGAATGTGAGTGGTCTGAGCAGAGCCCCTGCTTGGGTCCTGGAACTCTTTGTGCTGTTCCTGGCCCCATGGACCTCCTGGAACCTGAGAAGCCCCCAGAGGAACTCACTTCAACTTACCTTGGTGACAGTGGATATCAATCGGCAAGATCTCTGAAAAGCATTCGTGAGTTCATTATAAACTTCCCTTGTGCAGAGAATGTGTGACCTGTGCTTCATTAATATTTTTAATACACAACCCTCTCTATTGTAGATTCCATGGATAAAGAGTTGCTCACCACCTGCTTCCCTATTGGCTGGAATCTTGAATCTGTAACCAGTTGGATGGTGACCATGAAGCCAAAAGTACAAGGTAAGTTCCTTACTAAGCATTCAATTCTCTCTATTCACAGAGATTTCCCCGAGGTGTTCATTGGTTGATAGGTGAGAATATTTATGCCAGGAACGTTGGTTAATAATGTCATTTAAAAATTACATGAAAAAAAAATCAAAGAAAATATTTGTGGCCTCTTTGCTCCTTTGGGCAGGACAAGTGGGAGTTCCTGGCAAAATGGCAGGATGCTACTGTCACATACTAGAAGCAGAGCTCTACACATTTCTGTAGCATTTCATGATGGAATAGCTATATAGATGAAAACTCCTGCATTTTTAACCTTTTCATTGCTGCATTAAAGAGATTCATTACACATAACAACACAACATGCCACAATAGACATTGGCTTTCATTTTCATGTTGTAGATACCTCAGGGGCAACTTGAACTGGGTATGGCCAGGAAGAAACCTGGAGCAGAGAAGCACCATGTTTGCATCTGAATGTGACAGGTGAGTCCCAAGTAAGGGTGACAGCAAAAATGGGTGCAGGGATCCTCAGGTCACAGGTGGAATAACAGCAGTCCAGTGGTGAGTTGCTCAGTTCATGATTCTTGAGCTCAGGGTGGGCTCACAGATCCAAGAACCCAGCCCTCCCACGACCAGGCCTGGATTGTGCACACAGATTCCTGAGAACACCTGGTGCCTAGTAGGTGCAGCAGAATAGGATTTGGGGCAGGGTTGGCTTTCTCCATAGTCCAGCTGTGAAGGCTCTTTCAGCCACTGCCTTTTCTGCTCCACTCCAGGGCTGCTTATTCTCTGACCCCTCCCATCATTCTTCTCCTGGGACTGCCCTGGTGCATCCCTGTTGAGTAGCCCAAACCCTTTGACAGAGTTGGGGCTTGGCTATGCTCACCGCTTCTGGACCTGAAGTCAGAGCATTATGAAATCACACTTGCCTCCATGCAGAGCAATCCAGAGGAACTTTCAAAAGAAATTCCACTGAACTCTGAAAGGAAGGGAACAGGAACTCATCCTGTGAAACGTGAGGACCTGCCCTTCAGCAATATTAATAAAAACAGGGTGGGGAGGCCAGATGGCATATGTCTAATGGGAAAGACCTTTCTTAAAATGAAAATATCTAGTGCCAGTGTGGAGGAGTTAAAATGGACATTTACAAACATAAAAGTCCAAGGAGCCAGTGGGAAGAACTGGGAAAACTCATCAGAAACAAGCACACTCCCCTGCCCCAATCTTATCTTTCTGGGGTCACTGATACAGACAAAAAAAAATCAGCAGAAGCTCTGCCACTGAACCACATCTAGAAATAGTGAAACCCTTAAAAGAAGAAAAAGAGGTGTTCATACAGTAAGGCAGGAGGGACCCATTAAATATACAGGGCAATATTATGTGGAAATTGTTTTTCAGACAAGGAAGAAAGTACTCAAAGGGTGAAGAGTGAAGGTGAAGCAGTACAGGAGTTGAATAAGGGCAAGTCCTCAGTTCAACTGCAGAGAAGACCTCAGAAGTGGGAGCAGGTGCTGTGGGATGGAATCAGTCAAGGCTCCCAGGCTCTACACATGTGTGGTTCTGCAGTTTGACCATGGAGTTATGTGAATTTGTGCACAAGAAGGTGATCATGGAAGACTGTAGCATTTCTAGGATGGGTCTCTGGGGAACGTCTGTTTATGTGCTAGATGCTAGGCAGCAGTCCTCCCACACGGGGCTCTGCTCTGACCACTTGACTCTTCCTGGAGATCCCTGCACTGTTGTACACCATGAGGCCACTCCAAGCAGCCCTGGAGCATCCTCTACAAGGCCCCATCTCAACCCTACCTGGGCCAGGCCTGCATGCCAACCTAAGTGGGAATGGCCATAGAGCTGGCACAATCACCCTCCAGGCCAGGCTGGCCTCTCTGAGTTGTAGGACTGGCCTCCTCCTCAGGAACAGTGGGACTGAACATCCTTTGGGGGTTCTGTAGGATTCAGGGGTACCCTAGCACTGGAGGTTCTGTGGAGAGGTAGAGAACCTGAGCAAAGAACATTGGGGGTTTATAGCAGGACTCTCAGGAGACACCACATGGGATCCAATCTGAGGGCATGAGGGCAGGAGGGGCTCCCAGTTCCCTTCTGCTGGTGAATCTGGAGGGCAGAGCTTCCATTGCTGAGAGAATTTGTTCTGCCCTGGGTGCCACAGGATGCTTCACATCCTTGGGATCATGGACCACCTGCCTCAAGTCTGTAAGAAGTAGTGATTAATTCAGCTTCCAAATGGCAGAGGAAGTTCACGGGGTTGATGTCCCTTCAGCAGTGGTAACCAAGAACAAGAGGCAGACCAGGTACCAGAAACCATTCCCGTGTGCCCTGGGTCATGCCCTGCATGATACAGTTAGTGCCCTCCAGGGTAGGATGAACATAGAAATTGGTCAAGGAGGGATAAGGTCCTGTTCTGTGGCTTACAGGGCTTTTCAGCCTGAGTCTTCCAATGAGATGACAAGCACAGTCTGCCAAGTCATTGTCACTGAGGGAGCCCCACAAGTCAGTGGGCTCATTCAGAAACTTAGAAGTTCCTAACTTTAACTCCAGGAGCACAGATAAGCCTGTGTGTACACAGTAGATCAGGCCCAAGGCTATGTTATAGTTCCAGGTCTCATCCAGTACTGAGTCCAACCAGGTAAAAACAAGGCCAAATACCAAGATAAAGACCAGAGAAACCCAATCTAGATACATCTACCTGAGCTCAGGTGACAGCTGTGTCAGGAGCAAGGCCAGGTGTATGAGGCAGGGTGAAGCTGGAGCTGTTGGGGCCTCCCCTCCTTCATAGGAGTTATGGCATCATCCTGGGCCCTGATGCTGGTTCTTGATACATCTGTGTATGTATGTTTAAAAACATACATGCATTAGTTGATCTGAGGTACTGCATGTGGAATCCAGGGACTCTCTGTTAGACTTTTTAAAATTTGAAAACAAAGTCTCACTAAATCACTCAGTTTGTCCTTTAACTTGGATCCCCTACCCTTAACCTCCAGGTAGCTAGCATTTTGTATGTGGCCTCTCTACACCAGACTCTGTGCCTGTTTAACCCATTGACCACACTTAGGGGAAGACTCAGGCACAATTCTGGGTGACAAAAAAGATCTCTTCTGCAGTGGCCTTCTGGTAGGTTCTGGGTCTCCTCAGTCTTTGGAGGACAGTGGGGGCCTGGGGAAGTTTTTGTCTTTAGCTGGAATGTGCCTGCAGATTATACTCCTGCCTAGGGCTAGACCATATTTCCAGTCCGTAGGTGAAAGCAACACATGATCGAGACCATAACTGGAGAAAAGGATCTGACTATGGTGTTTTGAGGAATGACACTGTCCTGAGGGACCCTCCAGGTGCAAAGCAGTGTGAGCTCTTTTGGTATGCTGTTATCCCTTTCACTTAGAGATTATGGTCTCAGACCTGTGGAGTAGAGAGAAGAGGTACTTGTCCAGTCTGGTTAAAGTAGGAGTGGAGGCATCTGCCATGTGCCTTTCTGCTTAGCATTCACAGTGGAATGTAGGAGGCTATGCTGCTGCTTCTGGCCACTGTCTCCCTGCTCTGTGTTGGAACAGTCACCACCTTTCTGGGACTCAGTTGCAATAGGAAACTGGTGACTTCAGACACCACTCCAGCTTGCCACATGTTGATGAACAACTCAAGAATCCTGGAAACATTCTATTAGTACCCCATGTGATGGAGCCTTGACCTTGGCCAGCAGCCAGGCTCAGAGATTATGGGAGTGACAGAACTGCTCCCCACACAACCCCAACTCCTTTAGTCCTCGTAGTATCCTAAGAGGAGGACTGGATCCACTGCCTTCCCAGACAAGTAGCTTTAGTCACCTGTCATGCTTTATGGGCCTCTGGGAAACTATGGGGGTCAGCCAAGAGGAGCAGCACACTCCTGTAAAGAATCAGGACAAGAGGTGAACTTGTCATAGTGACCATCCCACAACTTCTGCTTGTTGTCTGTGTTGTAGCTAAGCTTCACCTCAGGTCCCCTGCACAGCAGGCAGCTCACAGTTGTACAAACAGAGAGATGCCCCAGAGGCATCATGGTTGTGATCCTGGGGATCTGTGGTAGATCATGTCACACTGCAAGGGAACTTTGCAAATGGGATGAAGCTAACATTATGGATGTGGGGAGGTGATCCAGGAGGCCCAGGGGCCCTGATGTTACTCCAGGTTCTTAGCACATGGAAGCTGGAGGCCAGCAATCAAGGATAGACAAGTTAGTTGATCTTCTTGCCCCAAGGTATGATCTCAGGCCTGTGAGGACAGGAAGCTCACACCAACAATATAAGCCTGGGTCTCACTCTACCTACATTGACTTGGTCCCAAAGTTCCTCACACCCAGAATCACACTGCCACACTCTGCTGCTGGGTGTGCTCAGAGCAACTTTTGTGTGGCAGAGCCCCTCCTGTTTTCAGCTCTGTGCCCCCATGCCCTTCTGCTATGCAGAAGCATGCTCAGAGACATCTTGATGCACAGCCTCACAGTGCCCCACTCAGGTCACAAGGGGTCCACCCCTTGTTCTGTGTGTTTGAGGTCCTGGTTCCTTGATTATGATGAGATGGAAACCCAGATACAGGTTGCCTTGTTTTATCCAGCTCTGGAACTTACTATCTGTGTGAACTCAGGTTAGTTTTTGAACTTTCTTTGGCCTCAATGGCCTTATGTATGGGGTCTCATGACAGCACCTAATTCATAGGTATTAGGCGAGTAAGTCTGAAACACAGAAATCCTCTTAAGGTATCTCTGTCCCCTGGCACACCCTAGTCAAGTTCTGCCATTACAGCACCATAGCTTGATTATCCCCCTATTTCTGAAGATATGTTACAGACTGATATTCTGGGTATGGGTGAGAGGTTCTTTCTGGACACAAGCAACCCAGACTGTGCTGGGCAGTTGCTCTACTGTGGCCCTGGAACATAGTAATAAGAAAAAACTCTGGATTGCCTACTTGAGGCTCCAGGCCCAGCACAGCCTCTCCCAGGAGGGATGTCTGTGGCATGTCACATCACAGGCTGCCACCCTTTGTGCCCAGCAGCATCTGAGATTTCAAGGAGCAATCTTCATATGCAGACATGGCCCCTGAGTCACTCCATGTGCCAGGAAGGCACAGTCTTTCCACAACTACAGGGCAGCTCAAGGTCAGAAGCCCCAGACTTTCTCCTTCTTCCTCTGGTTTCTGACCATTTATCCCACTTCACCACTCTACAAAGGCCCAGAAGATTTGGGACCCTGGCAGAGCCATAAGAGACTCAGTACAACTGAGTCTACCCAGGGGACATGGAGTAGTTGTTCTGTCCATGTGACTGGGAATATGTCCTCTCCCTGGGGATAAGGCATGAAGCTTAGGAAGCAGCCCAGATATTGAAGGAACTGAAGCTCCACTACCCACCCTCAGAACTTCCCCTGTCAGAACTGCAAAGCCTTCAGGAACACCCCAACCCTCTGCCCACCCTCCACATCCAAGCCCCACCTTAAAGAGGAAAAGGACAGCCCAGAGGCCAAAAGCACAGGTGGTGGGTCACCCAGAGTCCCATCCTGGATAGTTACTTGCTCCCATGTGCTTGAAACCTGTGCTGTCTCACCTGGGAACCAAAGATGACATAGCATCTAGGAGGACAGACAGTCTAGATAAGCAGGCATCCTGCAGGGAGCATGCCTGGCTCAGGCCCTGGACATGGTTGCTGTTCCTAGATGCAGAGAGTTGCCCATGGAGTCTTTCCCTTTCTTCCCATCCCTGCCCCAGCTTCTCCCTCCTCATCACCTCTCCCTTTCTCTCTTTCCAGGTTCCAAACTGGATGAAAACCCCTGCTCACTCCCACCTCTATCTGGTTCTTTAATTAGCCTCTTGTCTTCCAGGTCCTCCCAAGATATCCTGGGATCCTCACTTCCTGAATGTGGCTCCATCAACTCTACAAAACTGTGGTGACTTATGTTGAAAGCCTGCCATTCCCCGAGGTCTCTCACTGTCCTGTGTATCAAACCTTAGCAACAGCCCTCTGGTGCCCCAGTCCCACAAGTTGCCATTGGTATGCTGGTTCTAACTTACTTAGACTCCCTCCTGTCCAGTACTTTATCCAACTGCTCTGGTCAATGTTCCAACCACTTGCCCTCTGTCCTGCTTCCATCCTCCTGGCTCTACTTCAGGGCATCTCTGACAGATTACACCCAGGCTCAAGATGCTTATGGCCCCCACTCAGCAGGGGGCATGGACAGCACCTCAGTGAGGAGTCAGTGCCAGCAGACTGCGAACCCTTGTAAGTGCCCACAGAGGGTCAGGCACTGTAAAGACATTTTGTCTTCTTGGAACTCAAAAATCTGGAGGCCTTTCTCGTGGGACTGGGGCCTTTTCCACCATCAGAAATAACAGAAAAATAAATTTAATCACAATTTGGCCAAAGAGAGGAAGGAGCTTATCTACCAACACCATCCATGAAAGCACTGCCATCCACAGGCACTGAGCCAGAAGACAAGCAGGTGGAGATCCAGGACCCTGGAGGGAGCAAGGTCAGTGTCCCCAGTATGAGTTTCCTTTCTGGGTCAGGCTGTGGTCTGTTGAAATTGGAACATGGGACTGCTGCCTGTAGAGAGATGGGATGTTGGCAGAAAATGGCAGGCACTGAGGAAAAAGCAATTTGGAGCCTCTTTAAAATTCTCATTTTTATCAGGCACTACCTCTGTCTCCCACCTAGTCCATCCTGCAGTGTTGGGTGTGGTGCTTCCTGTCATCTGATTCTGTTTGTGGGGTTGGTGTGGAGATCCTCAAGGGCATCCAGAGCTTGTGACTGGGAAGAGTCAGCATGCAGAACTTCCCATGGACTCCCCTATGGGACAATAGGTAAACTTGCCTGATATCCTGGGCAGCAGCCTGGTTTGACAGAGTTCACACCTAGCCAGCCTCAGTCTGACAATTCCTCTCTCCTGAGCAACTGCTTCAAAAGACATTATTGATGGTCCAGAAAGTAGTCTGAGTCCATGTCGCCAGGATGGAAATGTCCCTTCCTTTGATCTGATGGGGTCCCTGCTCAGAGAGAAAGTAAAAGATTGTAGGAGTCAGTGGAAAAGAACCTTCAGCCAAAGTGAACACTAAAACAGACTCAGAGAGAGTGGTTCCTCAGATGAGATTCATCTAGAGTCCTGAAGTACCTGCATGTTGTAAGGTACAGCAGCAGGTGGGCTTCCAGTAGAAAGAGGTCCTAGTCAACACCTGCCCTTTTGCTCATCCCAGACTCCAGGTTCCCTGGCTATATTCTACGTCCTGTCAAACTTCCCAGGACCCCCTTTCACCTCATGGGGCTGCTTTCTCCCCAGACTGTTGGTGACCAGCATGAAGGACACTGATGTCTGTGAGGATGTGGTGATAACAGCAAGTGCTCAGACTTAACTCCTCACTCACTCCCCATCATCCCAATCCTGTGAGCATACAGAGCTTTTCTATCTGAACCCCACCCTCTCCTAATCCACCCCTGGTTGCATGCACTTTGGTGTAGTCCCAAAATCAGACCTTTTCTCTAAATGTGGAGATGAAAGCTCCCACATTTCTTCTTCCTCACCTACCCCTTCAATCATGTGCCTCCTGCATTTCTAACTACGATTCCCTCTGTGATGGGGCAGTCTCTCAGATGGTACACCTTTGCAGTCAATGTGACATCAGTATAGTGACCAGGTGACCCTGGTTTCTATCTTACATCCACAGCATTTGGAAAGCATTCTATCAGAAATTAAATTCATTAAATAATTTCATTATTGTGTTACAAAACAGCACCCACTTCTGTAGAATCTTGGGGAATGTGGAGAAAATGAGGGCAGGATTACCCAATGGCCTGCATGGAGACCACCCTTATCACCAAGTCACATGGCATCTCTGTGGTCTGCAAGCAGGTAGACAGAGGCCAGAGGAAGCAGCAAAGTCTCAGACATTCCACTACCAATGCAGAGCAGAAAGGCACATGGCACACCCTCCATTCTACCTCTGACCAGGCTGTATGAGGACCTGGCAGTGCAGTTCCAGGCCATTGTCATGAAAGGTCAAGAACACCTGCTGTCTGGGTTTTCAAAAAGAGTGCATGCTGTTTTGAACTCGGAGGGAGGCATAAATTTCTACTGACATTTCATGACAACAGATTCTTTCTTGCAGAAGCAGAAGTACCTCAGGTCAGGGTCATTTCACAAACCATCAGGGTCAGATCCCTTTCTCCAGTTACAGTCCCTATCACTCTGTTCATTTCACCTATGCACTGAACACATTTTCTCAATCTGGGGCAGAAGCACAATCTAAATCCACATTCTAGTCAAGTACAAAAACTGCCCCAAGTCCCCATTATTTTCCAATAACTCGGGAGATCCAGAACCTGCCAGAAGGTCACTGCAAAAGAGACCTTGGACCTCACCCCAGAGTGTGCATTAGGCTTCCCCTGAGGATGGTCACTGGATTACAACATCCACAAAACCTGGCGTGGTGTTCATGCCTGGAATGCCAGCTACTGGGAGGTTGAGGTTCCAGGATTTCATTTTTGAGTCCTGCCTGGGCCACTTATGAGACCCTGTATTTAAATTAAAAAAAAATCCTGGCAGTGAGCCCCTGGGTTTCACACACAGTACCTCAAGTAAATAAATACATGCATGTTTTTAAACATCCATAGATGGATGTACCAAGAGCCAGAATCAGGGCCCAGGATAATCTCAGACCCCCTATGGAGTAGGTGAGTCCCCAGCAGAAACAGCCTCATCCTGCCTCACATGCCTGGCCCTGCTCCTGACACAGCTGTCATCTGAGCTCAGCTAGATGTGTCTAAATAGGTTTCCCTGGTCTTTATATTGGTCTTTAGCCTTGTCTTGACCTGACTGGGTTCAATCCTAGATGAGGTTTGGGACTGAACCCTGGACTTGTATTATATCCGCTTGGTAAACATGGCTTATCTGTGCTCCTGAGTTAAAGCTAGGACCATCCAACTCTCTAAAAGAGACCACCAACTCAAGGGGCTCCCTTGGGGACAACTGCTTGGCAGACTGTCATCTCCCTGGAACACTTAGGCAGAACAACCTCTGAAGTCATAGGACAGGACCTGGCCCCTAATTGACCAACTCCTGTCTGCATCCTCCCTTGGAGGGTGCTGGCTATAAGAGGCAGAGTCAGGCCCCCAGACAGATTGGTCTGAGTTCTGATGTGTTCCTCTTTGCCCAGGAACCACTGGCCAAGGAACATCAACGCCCTGAAACTTCTCTGCAACTTGGAACCTTAGGTGATCACTCCTCCCTTACAGACATGAGGCAGATTGTCCATGACCTCAGGTGTGTGGTGCATACTGCAGTACTCAAGGCAGAACAGGTGCTCACAGCAATGGAAACTATAAATTCCTGACTCACCAGCAGGATGCAGTCAGGTGCCTCTCCTGCCCCTTCCCAATTCCTTTCCCTTCTTGACCCACACACCCATGTGCTGTTTACTGACCTTTTCTGGCTTTCTATTCAACCTCCACAGCTTGGCTCCCCCTGGAGCCTCTAGAACATACCCAAAGAGGCTCAGCCCCATTGTTTGTGGTAGTCCTGGGGAGAAGGCCAGTGTTGCAACTCACAGAGGGCTGTGATGTAGGGACTCACCTACTTCAAAGGTGATGGTGCCAGCTTTTTGACCATGCCCTTTTGGGGTTGGTATGCATGCCTGATATGGGCAGGGCTGAGTGATGGTGTCTTGCAGTGGAAGTTCCAGGGCTGCTCTGAGAGTTCTACAGGGTCTGTCAAGCAATAGTGCAAGGTTCTTCAGGAAGAGGCAAGTGGTCAAACAAAGTCCCATGTTGGAGGACTGCTATCTGTCTTGCAGCACACAAAGGAATGTCTCCCAGAGACCCAGCCAAGGAACAACAGTCTTCCAGGACCACCTTTCTGTTCACACAATCCCATGGTCACATTGCAGAATCACACATGTGCAGAGCCAGGGTGCCTGTTCCCATTACCAAGGCATTCTCTGCAGCTGAATGTGAACTTGCACTTCATCATCTCCTCTGCTGCTTCACCTTCACTCTTCCCCACTTGAGCACTTCCTCATTGATCTGAAAAACATTTCCACATCACATTGCTCTGCATTTTTCATGGGCCCCTCCAGCCATGTGGCTTGAAAATTTTCTTCTCCCCTTTCAAGTGCTTCACTATTTCTAGATGTGGTTCAGTAGCAGTTTCCTCTGATTGCTCTGTCTTTATCAGCAGCATTTTCACCTGATTGTATCTATATCATTGACCCAAGGAAGGTGAGATTGAGGCAGGGGTGTGTGCTTGTCCCATTTCCAATGAGTTTTCCACATTCTTCCCAATGACTTGTAGGACTTGTGGTATGTTTGGAAACCTCCATTTCAATTCCTCCTGACTGGCACTTGGTATTTTTATTTTAAGAAAGACCTTTATCCACTTTTTGACCATATGACCTTCATGATGTAGAGATACAGGTCCTTAGCCCTCACAAAGGTGGATGTCTGTGTCCTCCCTGTCAGCATTCAGTGGATTCTCTTTTTCCAGAAAGTCCCCATGGATTGCTCTGCATGGAGGCAAGTGTGATATCATAAAACTCTGATTTTAGGTCCAGAGGAGGAGAGCAGAGCAAAAACCAAGCTCTGTCCAGGGTTTTGGATTCCTCAAGAGGGAATCAGGGAGGTCACAGGAGAAGAGAAATGGGAGGGGACAGAAGGTGGGAGGATCCTTGGGAGAACCTCAGTCCTGGATGCTGGAGGGAAGTAGGAAATGCATTGACAGGAGGAGCCTCCACAGCTGGGATTTGGACACAACCCACCTTGCCCCAAACCCTCCCATTTCTGTTGTACCTCCCTAGGCACCTTGTGTGCCTGGTAACCTGTGTGCAGAAACCAGGGCATTCCATGAGTAGGACTGGTTTCTTGGACCTGTCAGGCGACCCTGAGTTCCAGGAACCGAATAACTTGAACTTGGGCTGCTCCTCACCCATCTGTGACCTGAGAATCACTGCACACAGAGTTGCTATTATCCCTGCTTAGGATTCACCTGAGTCATCTTCTCAGGCACTCAGTTTTGCTCACACCCTCTGCTCAGGAATTCCCTGAGTCACATTCACATGCACCCAATATTGCTATCACTCCTGTTTATGACTCACATAACTCATGTTCACAGGTGCCCAGTCTTGCTATCATCCCTCATCAGAACTCAAGTTATTCATGTTCACAGTCCATGATGCTGCTGCAGTACTCTAGGTGACTTTCTGACTATGCCCAGTGAAGATGGCATGAGGCAACTAAACCACAGAAACCAGCAGCCACTGCCTACTCTGGGCTGGTGTGTTGTTTAGTGCATTGACTCCAATTAATGACTTGATTGAGCAAAGTCTACTGGAATGTGTATCTATGTAGCCATTCCACCGTGAAGAGTTAGAAATGCATGGAACTAACTTCCTGCATTCAAATCTATCATCCATTCCAACAGAACACCCAGTTTTCCTTCACAAAGGAACCAAGTACAACAAATATTCCTTTGATTTGTTTTGGATTATAAGTGACATTATCCACCATCAGCTAAATAAAGACTCAGGAGTCCATCAAACAGGAAAGCAGGTGTACAGCAGCACTTTATCTATGAACTCCAACATAAAGAGAGGGAATTTTAAGATTATTAGTAATGCACAGGTCACACATTCTCTGTAACAGGGAAGTTAATGAGGAGCTCACAACTCTTCTCAGAGGACCTGGTAATTGACATTCATTGGCACTCAGGTAGGTGCAGATAAGGTCACCTGGGGGCCTCTGAAGTCCCAAGAGTCTTATGGGATCAGGAACAGCACAGGCCTCCACCCAGCCCACTCACAAATTTTCCGCACACACCTGCTTTGCTTGTGCTTCTGTCGTCTCCTCAGTGCTCCTCCTCCCATGGGGTATACAGCAGAACAAAATAGAAATGGGAAAGAAGAGCCCACAATCAATCCCTGAACTTATAGCAGGAAGTAGCTGATGAATCTGGGAAAGTATCCAGGTGAATGAGGAAGCAGACCATGAGGAGGACAGTGACTCTCACAGCATGAATCACAACCCAGGAGGGACCACAAGAGGGCCTGGCAGAAGGACAAAGCCTCTGCTCCCAGCCTATCCCAGGGAGGTCTCTGGGAACAAGGCAGCCTGTGCAGATGGAGGCTTAGGGATGGATGCAGGAAATCTCTGCCTCAGGGCTTCTGAACTTCAGCCCATCCAATTCTGGCACAGCTAGAAAAGATGCCCTGCAGAAAGTCCATTAGTAGACTTAGATCTTTCCACTAAATGAGAGGACAACCTGGATTGCCAATGTGTCCATGAACAACAACAAGCTGGGCCATGAAGACCACATGGGTTCAGAAGCAGTCCTGCCCAACAGGAAAGAAAGTAGAGACTCACTCAACCCACATCAATCAGGGTGCCCAGAGACCTGGAGGATGATTCTAATCATATTTTCATAAAGAAGTAACACTAGAGAGAGGATGGTACTCACCAGCAGGCAAATGAAGGGTCAACTACAATCCCCAGTTGGGGATGTGCACAAGGAGGAGCCTGGGATCTGCTGGGCAAGGGAACTCACTCACACATACATCTAGAGGAGACTGAGCCCTAGTGTGTGAGAGGCACAAACACAAAGAACCTAAAGGAGTCTGAGTAATGGTGGGCTAGGGGCACTCATCAGATGATAAAAAGAAGTCTGGGAACAGAATGTAAGATGTGATTGGTAAAAATACTAAGGAAAAAGGAGCAAATCTGTGCAAGGGGTGCTCACTAAAGAACTCAGAAGACCCTGAGCAAGGGTGTAGTAAGTGAGGATAGACAGAACCCAGAGAAGGCTGAGCACTGTTAGGTTATATACGCTCACACACAGAAGCCAGATGAGGCTGAGAAAAGATTGGCTAGGGGAATATAGCACCTGGCTAAGAAGAGACTGAGCAATTCTGGGTGAGAGTACTCACCCAGATGTTCCAGAGTATACTGAGCACTGCTTGATAAAATGCAATCAACCAGAGGATTCAGAGGGTAAGGGGCACTCCATAACAATATTCAGGAAAAACAGCACCTGTGTGTGAGGGGTGCTCACCACACAACTAAGATGACACTCAGCAATGGTGTGTGAAGGAATATTAACGACAGGACACAGAGAAGTCTAAGCACTGTCAGGTGAATTGTACTCACACCTAGCACTCAGAGAAGGCTGAGCAAGAATTGTCCTAGAGAAGATAGAACAAGACAGATAGAAGACTAAGCAGTATTAGGTTAGGGCGCTCACCCAAAGGATCTAGAGAAAAATGTGCAAGGAATGTTTAGGAACTCAGAAAAAAGAAACAGTGAAGGTCAAGCACTGTTAGGTGAGGGGCACTCACCCACAGGACCAAATGAAACTGAGTAAGGACATGTTAGACAAACTTAGCAGATGAGTCATGTAAGGAAAAGGGCAATCAACTAGAGGACCCAGTGTAATCAGCGCACTAGGTAGTGAGGCGTATTCACCACAGAACTCAAAGTACCCTCAGAAATGATGTGTGAAGGGAGATTTAGGGCAGGATCCAGAGAAAAATGAGCACAGGTAGGAGAGGTGCATTCACTCACGTGACCCAGAAGACTGAGCATTCATTGAGGAAGGGAGAGTTATGGCAGGATCCAGAGAAACTAGCAAAGTTAGGTGAGATGTGCTTTACCAAAGGCACCAGTGGGGACAACTTCTTTTGGAAGAGAAGATCAAATCAAGTTCTCTCAAGTCTTCGGACCCTTATTAAGAGAATGCCTGTAGCCATAATCTAAGTTACTTCAGTAACTGTTAGTTAGTGTGAGAGTGATGCATTTTTTAAATGTCTGGGGAAATACTCCATGATCTTGGGAAATTTTCCTTGGCCACATTTCACACTGTGCCTTTAGGGGTGCAATGTGCCTGACACAGAGGTCCTGAGAAGTTACTCTCTTGTCAAAAAAGGAGCAACTAGTGACTTATCAGAGAAGATTCTGAAAATACTTAAATATATGCTTTTCATTCACTCTTCAGAAAGATGTCAGAAATCCTGTCTGAGTTACATCATCCATAAGACCTCAACCACTAGAGGAATGGTGTGGAAATGGTGAATGATGTGTGGTGGAACAAGGTCTTCAGTGCTAAAGGCATTGATATCTTTTTAAAATGTCTTGGATTTTTAGGCATGGGAGTGAAGCCTACCTGCATGGCAGCACCAAAGCCTTATTGAGGTTGTTGGAAAGAGGAAGTATCCATATCTAAGTTTTCACAGTAGTATTTGTCTTGACATGCAGATAATGACTGACATGGTGTTTTGAGTTTAGACACAAAGGGACTCACCCAGATATTTTAATAAAAGAGTCAAGTTGCTGAGGGCTCAGTTCAGAGTGAGCAGTAGTGATGCATGTGTGCCCTCCCACAATATCAATAGGGAACTGAGTGCTGTTTGGAGATGGATGCACACCCACAGAACTCAGAGTACCCTAAAATATGATGAAGGATGGGAGATTAAGTACAGGACATGGACAAGACTGGGCACTATTGTGAGAGGGTGCTTACCAACAGGACTCAGAATACCATGAGTAATGGTAAAGCAGGTGAAGTTAAGACAAAAACAGAAAAGGCTAAGCAATAATAGGCTATCTAGGATCACACAGAGGAATGAGAGGCGGTTGAGATAAAGTTGGCTATGGAAACTTAGCATATGACACATAGGAGACTAAGCATAGTTGGATGAGAGGTGCTCACCCAGAGGTCCCAGAGTATACTGGGCACTGCTGGATGGGGGCATTCACACAGAGGACACAAGTGTGGTAATTTTCTGGAGTGTAATGGCACTCCAAAACAATATTCATGGAAAAATAAGCACCTGAGAGTGAGTGGTTCTCAGCACAGTACTCAGAAGACACTGAGCAATTGTTTGTGAAGACAAAGGACAAGACCCAGAGAAGACTGAGCACTGTCAGGTGAGGTGTGCTCACCCAGAGGAACCAGAGGACTCTGAAACAGGACAGAGAGAAGATTGAGCACTCTAAGGTGAGGGGCACTCAACAAAAACACCCATAGAATGAGGAAGGAATGGTTAGTGAACTCAGAAAAAAGAAACAGAGAAGACTGAGCACTATTAGGTGAGGGGCAGCCATCCACAGGTTCCAAAAGAGACTGAGTAAGGACAGGTGAGTTGGAAATAGTCACTTAAACAGAGAAGACTGAGCAATGAAAGGAGAGGGACTATCACCAAGAGAAGTAGAATCAGAGTAAAAGTGGGGGAGGGGTGCTCACCCACAGGACTGAGAGTACACTGCGCAGTGTTGGATAAAGGGAGATTTAGGACAGGACCCAGAGAATACTGGGCACTGGTGGGAGAGGAGATTGCACCCAGAGGACTCTGAAGACCCTGAACAATGATGGGATAGGCGAGGTAAAATAAAATCCAGAAAAACCTGAGCAAGGTTAGAATACCTAGGATCGCACTCCAGAACCAGAGGAGGCTGAGGTAGAATTGGACAGGGGAACTTAGCACATGGCACAGAGAAGACTGAGCTTTGCTTGGTGAGAGGCATTCACCTAGAGGTCCCATAGTATACGGAACACTGCTGGATGAGGGGATATCACCCAGAGGATATAGAGAAGACAGAATACTGGAAGATAAGGGACATTACAGAGTAATATGCAGGGAAAACTGAGTACCTGTGTGTGAGTGGCACTCATCACAGGTATCAGATACACTGAGTATTGTCATGTAAAGTGACATTAAGGACAGGGTCTAGAGAAGACTTAGTACTATCAGGAGAGGGGCACTCACACACAGGAACAAGAGTAGTGTGAGCAGGGATTGACTTGGAGAACCTGGAACAGGACACAGAGAATGGTGAGAATCTAATATGAGGGACATTCATGAAAAGGAGAAGAATGAGAAAGAAATTTTTAGTGAAACATAAAAAAGAAACAGAGGAGACTGAGCACTGGTAGGTGAGGGATGAAAGGAGACTGACTAGGGACAGGTTAGGTATTAAGAATTTAATACTTATAGAAGGATGAGCCATGTTAGAAGATCACCTATCACAAAGAGTATCCAGTGGAATCAGAACATTAGTAAATGAGGGCAGCTTGTCCACAGAACTAAGCAAATGTGAAGAAGGGGAGATTTAGGGCAGGACCCAGAGAAGTCTGAGTAATGGTGAGAGAGGTTTGATCATTCAGAGGTCTCTGAAGACATTCAGCAATTGTTCTTGAAAGGAGGCTTGGAAAAGAACCCAGTAAAGACAGAGGAAAGATAGATGAATTGTGCTTTATTACATAATCCAGAGAAGATGAAGGTTTTTGCAAGATTTCTCACCTACAGTTCTCAGAATTTTTGGAACCTTTTTGAGAATGTTCCTTGGGACAATGTTTAAGTGACCTAACATGTGATGGGAATGGTACCATTTCAAAAGTGTGAAAAAGCCCTCCATGATGATGTGAAATTATCCTTGGTGACATTTCATACTGTCGCTTTAAGGTTTGCATTTTTCCTGACTCAAAATTGTGAGGAGATTTTCTGTCTTGTCAAAAGAGAGCAGCTATTGATATATCAGAGAAGATCCTGAAAATACTTAAGTATATGCTTTCCATCTACTGCTCTGAAAGATGTCAGAAATTCTGGCATAATATACATCATCCATAGGCCATCAGCCACTTGAGCAATCGTGTAGAAATGATGGACTATAAGTGGTTGAAGGAGGTCCTCAGTGTTGTGGGAATTGACATTCATTAAGATTGTCTTGGGTTTCAGAGTATTGCTGAGGACCTGTCAGCATGGCAGCACCAAAGACCTATTGAACTTGTTGGAAAGAGGAAGTATTAGCATCTCTGAAAGTTTCCACTGGAGTATTGGCCTGGACACTCAGGTAAGTCCAGAGGTGGTGTACTGATATTAGTCAGTATGGGACTTACTGACAAAATTCATTAATAGAACTGGGTTGCTAAGGGCTCAATAGAGAGGGAGCACTGGTGATGCAAGTATCCCCACCTACAATACCCACAAGGGACTGAGCACTAGTGGGGAGAGGTGTGCTCACCCACAGGATTCAGAAGACCATGAACAATGGTGTAGGAGGTGAGATTAAGCAGGACCCAGAGAAAACTAAACACTGGTGGAAGAGGGGCCTCACCCAGAGGACTCAGAATACCAAGAGCATAATTGGGGTACTTGAGGTGAGTACAGGACCCAGAAAAGGCTAAGCAATGTAAGGCTATCTAGCAGCACAACCATGATCTGGAGGACAATGAGATAGGATTGGTTATGAGAATTTAGCACATGACACAGAGGAAACTGAGCCCTGCTGGGTGAGGGGTGTAAACCCAGTATATATCTGCAGAACTCCTCTCCCAAAACATATTCATTTTCTCTGGATCCTATAGTCCAGCATTCCTCATCTATCCTTTCTCTGTCTCCTCTGTGTTCTTCCCTAAACCTTCTCTCAATCATCATTACTCAGGTCTCAAAACCCAGAGTTCTGCACTCACCCAGAGGTCACAGAGGAGACAGAGTATTGGAGCATGAGAGGCACTCTAAAATGATATCCAGGGAAAATTGAGCACTTGTGTTTGAGGGACACTCACCACAGGACTCAGATAACCCTGAAAAATGGTGCATGAAGGGATATTAAGGACAGGACCCAGAGAAGACTGGGCACTGTCAGATGAGGGGCACTTACCCACAGGACCCAGAGGAGTCTGAGGATTTCCTTGGAGAACATGGAAGAAAACAGAGAGACTAAGCACTCTAAGGTAAGTAGTGTTCTTCAATAGGATCTAAAATAGAATGAGCATGGAATGGTTAGGAAACTCAAACAAAGAAAACAGAGGAGCTTGAGCACTGATAGGAGAGGGATGCTCCACAAAAGACCAAAGAAGACTTAGTAAGAACAGGTTAGGTAAATTTAGCAGCTTAAACAAAGAAGGTGAGCCATGTTAGGAGAGGGGCTATCACCAAGAGGTCCCAATGGAATCAGAACATTAATGGGTGTGACGCTCTCACCCACAGAGTACCCTGAGCAAAGGAGGTGATGGGAGATTTAGGGTAGGACCAAAGACTGAGCACTGTCGGGCGAGGGGTTCTCACCTAGAAGTCTCAGAAGACCTGAACAGTGATGATTGAAAGAAGATTTAGGGCAGAACACAGAGGAGACATTAAAAAGATAGATGAGGTGTGCTTGAATATAGAATCCAGAGCAGATCAATGTTTTGGGAGAGGAGTTCTCACCTACAAGTTTCAGAGTTTTTGGAACATTTTGAGTCTCCCTTGGGTCAACATAACAGTGATCTAAGGTATGGGGCTAATGGTCCTATTTCAAAGGTCTGAAGAAGTCCCCCATGATGATGGAAAGTTGTCCTTGGCCACATTTCACACTGTCCCTTGAATGTGTGCATTGTGCTTGAGTCAGCATACTTAGAAAGTGTCCTGTCTTGTCAAAAGATAGCAGCCAGTGACATATCAGAGAAAATCCTGAAAATACTGAAATGTATGTTTTCCATTTACACTGTTCCTTGAAAGTGTGCATTGTGCCTGTTCCACAGTTCCTAGGAGGTTTCCTCTCTTGTCAAGAAATCCTGGACATGTTATATCACTCATCAGAGCTTAGCCCCTTTAGCAAAGGTGAGGTGTGAGGTTGGTGTACTATGAGTGTGGAACAAAATCCTCGGTGCTGCTGGAATTAACATCCATAAAAATTGTCTTCTGTTTTCAAGGTATGGCCAGGATCTTGTCTGCATGGAGGCACGAAAGGCCTACTGAGCTGGAAAGAGGAATTATCCACAACTCTCCAAGTTTCTACATTTATGTTTTCCTGGATAAGCATGTAAAGTAAGAGAGAGTGCTCTGATATTAGTGGGAAATGGGATTATCCAGAGTTCACTAAATCCATGTTGCCTAGGGCTCATTTGAGAGAAGCACTGGTAGGTTAATGGTGCCCCCTACAATACCCAGAGGGGACTGAGCACTGGTGGGAATGGGGACTCATCCACAGGTGGATGGGTGGATTTCTGAGATGGCACTCAGAAATGGTAAAGTAAAGGGAAAGTAAAGACAGGACAGAGAGAACACTGAGCACTGTCAGGAGAGGATAGCTCACCCATAGGACTCAGAGGAGTCTGAACAAGAATTGCCTTGGGCAATCTGTAATGGAACAGAGAGAAAACTGAGGACTCTTTGGTGAGGGGCGCTAACCAAAAGGATCCAGAGGAGAATGAGCAATGAATGGTTAGAGAATACAGAAAAAAGAAATATACCATACTAAGCAGTATTAAGTTACTAGCACTCACCCACCAGGTAGAGAAGAAACTGAGGAAGAACAGGTTAGGTGAACTTTGCTTCTAAAACAAAGAAGTCTGAGAAATGTTATGACAGAGGCTATCAGCAAGAGGACACAGTGGAATCTGAGAACAAATGGGTAAGGAGCACTCACCCCCAGTACTTAGGGTACCCTGAGCAATGGTGGTGGAGAGGAGTTTTAGGGCAGGACCAGAAAAACCTTAGCAAAGTTAACTGAGTTGTGCATGAACACAGGAGCCAGAGAGACTGACATTTGTTGGAAAAGGATTGCTCATCAAGATGACTCACAGCCCTTGGACCATTTTCAAGAGTAATGCTCTCAGTTACTTCAGGGGTGGTGGGCCAGGGTACATTTTCAAAGTTCTGAAGAACTCCTCAAGATGATGGGAAAATTTCCAATCACATTTTACACTGTTCCTTGAAAGTGTGCATTGTGCCTGATCCAGAGTTCCTAGGAGGTTTCCTCTCTTGTCAAAATAAAGCAGCCAGTGACTTATCAGGGGAGATCCTAAAAATTCTTTAATACAAGGTTTCTATCCACTCTTCAGAAAGATGTCAGAAATCGTGGCCAAGCTGGTGAAAAATACCTCAGCCACTTGAGCAAATATGTGGTGAATGATGAGTGGAACAAAGTCTTCAATACTTTTGAAATTGAAATCCATTGAAATTATCTGAGATTTTTAGACTTTGGTGAGGAGTCTTTCTGCATGGTAGCTCCAAAGACCTATTGAGTTTGTTGGAAAGAGGAAGTATACTCATATCTGCAAGTTTCTAAAGTCATGTTGTACTGGACATGCAGATAAGACCAGCGATGATTTACTAATGTGTGCAGGAAAGGGGCTCACTCAGAGAGTTCACTGAGGTAAACAGGTTGCCTAGGACTCATTGAAGAGTGAGCAATGGTGGTGAAAGGGAGTCCAACTACAAACACAAATGGGACCGAGCACTGGTGAGGGATGCTCATGCACAGGACTCAGAGGACCCTGTGCAAGGGTGGGACAGGTGAGATTCATGGTGAGAATCCAGAGAAGACTGAGCACTAGTGGAGAGGGACGCTCTCTCAGAGTACTCAGAAGACCCTAAACAATGGTGGTTGAGAAGAAATTTAGGGCAAACCCAGAGAAGACTGAGGAAAATTAGATGAGGGGGTCCTTGATTACAGGATGTAGGGGAAACAGAGTTCTTTGGGGAGAGGTTTTTTTCTCCAACAGGCCTAAGAGTTTTTGGATTATTTTTGAGAGTGTCCTTCAGGCCAATGTCTCAGTATACTGAGGAATGGTAGGAATGGTGCTATTTAAAATGTCTAAAGAGGTCCTCCATGATAATGGGAAATCATCCTTAATCACATTTCACACTGTTCCTTGAAGGTGTGCATTGTGCCTGACCCAGATGTCCTAGATAGGTTTTTCTCTTGTCATAGGAGAGCAACCAGTGACATATCAGACAAGATTGTGAAAAAACTTAAATATATGCTTTCCATTCACTGCTCAGAGAGATAGCAAAAATACTGGAAATACAACATCACTCATAATAGCTCAGTCAATTGGACAAATTTGTGGAATGGAGGACTATGAGTTGTGCAATGAGGTCCTCAGTGCTGTGGGAATTGACATCCATTAAAATTATTTTGCATTTTCAGGCATTGAGGAGGAGCCTGTCTGCATAGTAGCACCAAAGGCATGTTGAGGTTGTTGAAAGGAGGAAGTATCCATATATCTTTCCAGATTTCCACAGTTGTGTTAGGAGAAAAGGTGCTCAACCAGAGAGTTCATTAAGATAGTTAGTTTGCCTAGGGCTTATTGGAGAGTGAGCACTGGTAGGTGAATTTTGCCCACCCACAATACCCAGAAGGCACTGAGCCTTAGTGTGAGAAAGGTGTTAACCCAAAGGACTGAGAAAACCCTGAGCAATGGTGGGGAAGGGAGATTAAAGACAGGTAACAGAAAAGACTGAGAACTGCTGGGAGAAGGGCACTCTTCCAGAGGACACAGGAGATTGAAGTAATTGTGTGTGAGAGGTGCTTAAAAACAGGACATAGAGAAGACTAAGAACTCCTAGGTAAAGAGTGTTCAGTCACAGGGCACAGGGGACTGAGTACTGCTGGTCTGGGGACTTGGCTCACAGGACAATTTATGTTCTTAGTACTCATATGAATGCAGCACTTACTCTTCTTCAGCTTTTCCCACATGTGTTTTGAGGCTAAAGATGGGTTGGCCCTGCATTGAGAAGGGCTAAGCCCAGAGTCCTGAAATATGCACACTCCCTCACAGGGCTGCAGTTGCTTATGTGGCTTATAATACTTCCAGCCCCCACAACAGTGAACTCCAGGCTGGGTCGGCCCCAGGGTCAGCCTGGTCATTTAGAACACCCCACAGTGGTTGAGGGTCTCCTGATATGCACTCTCTCAATGTCTTCCCTGGTGAGCTCCCTCTGTAGTTGGTCAACAATGCTGGTAAATCAGAAATTTTTTCCCGTCTGTGTTCTTCATCTTCGCGTGTCTCTCTGTCCTAGCATGCACCACCCACTAGGCTCCTGGCAGTTGCCCCAGTTTGTGTCTCCCACCAGGGAAACAGACGTTCTTCCCAGGACTGTGCCCACCTCTGCCAACTTGTTCTTGGAAATCATGAGAGTGCTCTTTCCTCCCACAGCCTACTCCAGGAATGGAATCTGGACCCTCCAAGGGACCCTTCATGTATGTCCCCCACAGGGGGTATTGTAGAGAGGTCCCTCAGCACAGGCAGGTCATATCTGTGACCAGGTTCCATTTCTCCTAGAGATATCCCCCAGGGTGGCCTAACTTCTGAAGTCTGAAATTTAAACTCAGAGGCTCTCCCAGCCCACAAGACCCCTGCAACATCTCCTAGGAGAGACAGTGTGGGTTTCCTGCCTTGTTCCTCTGAAGAACTCTTCCATCAAAGATCTGCAGGGTGGAGTACAGGGTTCCGCTGGCAGGGCTTGGCTGTCAGTTACCTGCTCTTCTGAGAGCTCTCTTGTTTTTTACTTGACATGTCACAGAGAGGCCTGTGCATTTGGGGTCCTTGCCTACAGACTCTGCTGGTTGTCACATCTGACAACGACTCTGTCCTTGACCACATTTTGTCCTGGCTCCTTTACAACTGGAAATTTTTGAGAAGCCTCAAATAGCTTTCCTGAGCCCTAACTATAGTCCTACTGACCTGGTCCTTCTGGTCTCTGCCAGACCTTCCCACAGGCATTGCCCACATGCTAAGGATGAAGTCCTGGCCCTTAAGACAGAAGGGTGCAACAGAATTCAGGGGACTGCATTCGCATTTCTGCTGTGTTCCATACAGCAGCAGCCTCCACCATAAATGCCCTCCCCTGAAGTTGGCAGATTCACTCTCTTCTCAGGAAGAGAAACCTGCATTTCAATTTGGTTTCCCTTTTCATATTCTTTTCCCGTAATTCCTGATTCAGGTCAGTCACAGAATGCAGTAAGTGGGAAACCCATGTCCAGGCTCTGGCCTGGGCTCAGAACAGAATTTGTCCAGACTGGCAGGAATAGAGCCCCCTGCTGATGTTAACTGAATTCAGCTCCCAGAGCCTATCCAAGGGCTGCTGGCCCTGAATGAGGGACAGGTGAAGATGGTCCCTGAAGCTATAAAACTCAGTCTTGTGTCCTGAATTTCTGTTCCTTAGAACCAGTGTTGATTCCATCACCACTTCTAATAAGATGGAAAGATGATTTTTATGACTCTGCTCCCAAAGACCAACTCTAGAAAATACCAGCACCCTACTTTCTCCCTGTTATTTTTCCTTTGGTCTCTCATTGAGCTCATTTGTGGTTTCTCTTTTCAGTCCAGAGGGAATCATTTTGATCTGTATTTCTGAAGGGGACATTTCAGTGTTTGTGACTGTGGCACCATCTGCAGGAAGAGAGGAGAGAGGTAGAGCAACTGGGTTAGTTTAGTGAAATTGCTTGCAGACTGAGTACAATAAGTCTGAGAGAGACTATCCAAAATCCTGAATGTAGGTGTAGTCCAGGAGCTGCCAATTCACTAGAAAGCATCAACTCCAGATCCCCAGGGGAAACCAGATGCTGCCAGCTGGTAGCACAGAAGTCAACGAATGGAACCACCAGCCTGACCTACCATGCATGCTCCTCAACTTCATCATCAAGTTTTGTTTCATAGAGAGTTCACATTCCCAAAGGGTGAATCTTGCCAGGCATGGAGCCTGCTCTGTGCCTTTCCTTTCTGAATAAATCTCTGCCTTTGACCCTGCTGATGGGCTCTGAAATCCCTCACTGCAGCATGGAAAAAAGCTGTGGGCCTGGGTTGAAGCCCCTTCTCCCTCCTGGGGACCTCCTAGCACCCCATCTGGTGATGACAAAATTCCATTTCAAAAGCACATAGTTGCTCCTGGGGGTGCCTGCAATGTGCTGGCCCTGATCCTGAAACTACCTACACCCCTGGTATTCTGACTTCCTAAGACAAGTGCCAGACTAGGAAGCACCACTCTCACTGCTCCAAGATCTGGTAGGGCTGGCACCTCATCTCCTTCACAAGATCAGCCCCTTCCAGGAACCACAGCTTCCCAGAATTCACCTGAGCTGACTGCCCATAACTTCAGAGCTACTTTAGTCAGGTAGTTCACAGCTGCCTCCATTTGTTCTTTTGTTCTTACATTTTTGGGGGGTTTGACTGGCACCTACACTTTTTGGTTTTGCACACTTAAGTAACACATCTGTTTTTCATAAGACAGACTTTTTATTCTCATTCCCTCTGCTCCCTCACTGTAAGCTCTGGTTATCCAAATTACTTAGGAGACTGTTTCCCAATCCACAAGTTATCACACCTACACCCTTGAATGGAAATCTTTCTTAAACAGTTGCCTTTCTAAAAAAAGAAAGAGAGAAAGAAAGAAAGAAAGAAAGAAAGAATAAGAAAATTCACATCAGACTGCGCACTGAAGAAGACTTCTATGAAGAATTCTCAAAGGATCCTAAAATTAAGGCTTATTACCAAGTGGCCTCAGTTTGTTTCAGGTGGTTACAGCATGACTGGAATCTGACTGTCCCTTCACAGACCTGGTACATATGTTATATTGCAGAGTCTCATGGCTAAGATTCCAACATAGGTAGATCCCTGAACAATGGATTAATTTAGAATTTTTTTTTATTGTAAACAAATGGGATACATATTGTTTCTCTGTCTGTACATGGCGTAAAGGCATACCATTTGTGTAATCATAAATTCACATAGGGTAATGTTGTTTGATTCATTCTGCCATTTTTTCCCTTCCCCCCTCCCCTCCCACCCTTCCCCTCCATCTATACAGTCCTTCCTTCCTCCATTCCTGCCCCCCTCCCTAAACCCAACTCTAACCCCAACACTAACCCTTCCCACCCCCCATTATGTGTCATCATCCACTTATTAGCGATATCATTCTTCCTTTGGTTTTTTGAGATTGGCTTATCTCACTTAGCATGATATTCTCCAGTTTCATCCATTTGCCTGCAAATGCCATAATTTTATCATTCTTTATGGCTGAGTAATATTCCATTGTATATATATATACCACATTTTCTTTATCCATTCATCAATTGAAGGACATCTAGGTTGGTTCCACAATCTAGCTATTGAGAAAATGAGGGTGTCCTCAAAATGATAACACAAGTTGTTGAATTGTTTTTGTTGGCTTGGGGCTGGGCTGCCTTCCACTCAGGAGCCTGTTCGAGTCAGCACCCTGAGCAGCCCCTGCAGTCATGAGAGACATCTGGTACCCCTGCTGATGTCCCTGCTGTGCTTCAGGTGTGCTGAGTAAGCCAGGTGTCCAGCAATCCTGCGAGGGACAAGGGGCCTCATCATGGGATTGTCTGCAGCTCAGTGAGGTCACTCCTCCATGTGGAGTGTGCATGGGGAGTGAGTGTGCATTTGGTCTGTGGCTGGTAAGTGAGTATTCATGTGGTATGTGCATGATGAGTGTGCACGTGGAGTGTGGATGAGTGAGTGTGCATGTGGGGTGTGCATGAGTGAGTGTGCATGAGGATTGAATGTCCATGTGGACAGTGCATGAGAAGTTTGTGTCCACATAGAGTATGTGTGAATGGTGAGTGTGAATGTGTAGTGTGCAAAAGGAGTATGTTTTGGGATAGTGTATTCAGTGTATTTGTACAGTTTACATGTAGATTGAGTGTGTGTGGGTGTCCATGAGGAGTGAGTGCGCATGTTTGTGTCCATGTTTTCATAAAGGGACCTGAGAACCTGCAGCCTGGTGGTTCAAGGTGCATCCCTGGGACTCTCCATTATGGTTTGTCCCAGAATTGCTTATTTGGGCTTTGGTGTCTCTGAGCCTTGCCCACCCCCAATCCCTTACTTCTTCCACCTCCCCTCCCACTGGGACTGGAGGCCAAGACTGGCAGGGGAAGGAAAGGCAGGGTTTCAACCAGTGTCTAGCCAAAGGCCTTGAGGGGGTGGTGGCAGAGAGATTGGGAAGCTGTGGACATTTTCTGAGGTGCCAGGTCAGGCAGGGTGGGTGAATAGAACTGCCCCCAGCCCCACCAGATCAGGGGTAGGTTTGGCACTTTCCCTCCCTTTTGATGAGATTCCCCACGTGAATGGTTTCCTTGAAAAATTTGAGGCATCTCTGTGGGAAAGGGGAAGAGTTCTGGAAACAATAACGAGCTCAGCCCAGGTAGGCGAGGAGCCTGGTCATCCCCCTGTCCCTCTAGGCTGCCCCTTCCTTCCTTTTCATTCCCTTCCTCATTGAGTCAGAGCCCCAGGATCTTGGGGTCTTCAGGAGAATGGAGGTAGGGCTTAGGAGGAGCCAGCAGACATGGGAGAGTTTCATGGCAGGTTTCTGGGCTCAGCTAAAGGGGGACACAGGGAAAGAGAAAGTACATCTGAACTGTGGGGACAGGATGCACGAGGTCCAGGTTGATATGGAGGACTCTGAAGGAGTCTGAGATGGAAACCTGGGGCACAGGGTTCAGGTAGGAGGAGGGGTCTGAATGGGTTTGGGTGGCAAGGAGGCTGCTAACCCCTTTGAAGCCCTACTCAAGTATGAGAGCAAAGAGATCTGGGAAATAGAGTTAAAGTAAAATCTACTGCAGTCCCAGAGACACCTTCCACAAAAGAAGAAAAAGAAGACAGTTAGGCCTTGAATAAGCATTGAACAAGGACAAGATGTCCTCATAGCCATCTGCTAGGAGACTACCTGGGATTCTGGATTCCTGTCCTGTGCCCAGAACCCCAGACAGTGCACACACTCTTTTGAGGTTCTTGCATCAAGATCTGGAGCAGAAGACCTCCAAATAGCCTCTGTCCTGCCTCCAGATTCTCCTGGGTATTAAGGTCATTAATGGACTAGCTAGGGCGCAGTCCATTGAAGGTTAAAGGCATGAGAGTCAGATTTTCTCTGCAGTGACACAATGCCTGAAGAGAACAGCTCACCAGGAGGAAAGGTTTCAGAGGTTTCACTCCATTGTTACCTTACCTTGCTGCTCTGGCTTGTGGTAGCACAGCACATTGTGGCGGGAGTAGGTGGCAGAGGAAGCCTGAGCCCCTCAAGGCAGTTGGGATGCAAAGAGACAGTGCCAGGTTCACAACCCTCACCTCCTCCCAACAGTTCCTGCCTCCTGAGGATTCCATCTCTGTAAACAATGCCCCCAACTGGGGACCAACTCAACACAATGGCCTCTGGGTGGAAACTCTTCTGGACCTCAGCAGATCACAGGTGGCCTCCTGAAGCCAGGTGTGCAACTGCAAAGGCTCAGGTGTGGTCAGTAAAGGGACAATAGATTACCAAGGCTGCAGCCATCTCTTCCCTGTCATTTTGGCTGTTGCCACTCTTCTGTCCCTTCACACACACCATTTTACAACCTAGATTATTAGCCAATGAACTTTATCATCAGTCATTGGTCACATTGTTATTAGCCCATGAAAATTCATCATTTAAGAATAGTTCCCCCATCATTCTTTCTCTCTCTCTCTGTCTCTTTCCCTCTCTCACTCTTGTACTCATCTGCTTAATAAAATGCCTTGTGTGAATTCATGCATCCTGAGTAGTTTTCTGGGTGCTTTCAGTATATGGGTGTGCTGACAGGCACTGGTACCTGACTGGATCATAGGGTCAGATACCCTTAGGCCAAGAGACACTTTGCAGAACAGCCCAGCTGACACAGGCCTGGGGGTCACCCAGATGAACCCCTCTCCTCTCCTCTTTTACTCTGAATGTGTGATGCACCAAATTCATGTTGATGCCTCAACTCCAATGCAATGTTATTAGGAGGGCCTTTGGTCAGAAGCATAAACCCTTCCTGAGTGCCTCATACTTGAGCCAGTGGCTTCCTGCCCTCACCACATGTGAGGCACAGTGGGAAGAACAGAATCCCACTCTGTTGTGCCTCGCTCTTAGGTTCCAGCTTCCAGAATCCTGGGCATGTATTTCTGTTGTTTATGAGCTGCCTGGTTTTTGTTTTGTTGTGGAAGCCTGAATAAACTAAGACATCTGGCACTGGGCATGGACTGCCTGTACAATCACATAAAATGTGGAGGTGGATTTGAAGCTGAGTGGAGGAGAGGTACCCAAGGTGGTGTGAAGTGCATGCTGGAGAAAGTCCACATTGTCACACATACAAACCTTTGCTAATGAAAGCTTGGTTCAATGGCACCAAGGGTCTCTGGAGGCTGAGGCAGAAAGATCACCAGTTCAAGGTCATCCTCAGCAACTTATCAAGACATTGTTTCTAAATGAAAAATAAAGATTGCTTAGTTGTAGGACTTTCTGAAATCAGGCTGTGGTGTCAAGAGAAATGGGGACCAGTGAGGGATCAAAGAAGACTGAGTCATATTACTAGAGAGATTGTCACTAAAAAAAACAAAAAACAGTGGAATTAGAGTACTAGTTGGTGAAGGGCGCTCACCCACAGGACTCAGTACCCTGAGCAATATTGGATGAGGGCAAAATTAGGGCTGGACACAGAGAAGACTGAGCATTAGTAGGAGAGGTGTGCTGTCCCAGAAGACTCAGTAGACCCTGAGCAATGGTGGTTGAGAGGAGGTTTAGGGCAGAACCCTGAAAAGACAGAACAAAGATATATGAGTTTTGCTTGACTACAGGATCCAAAGGAAATGAATGTCTTTTGGGAGAGGGTTTCTAAGTCTATAAGGATCAGAAGGTTTTGAAACTATTTAGCATATCCCTCAGATCAAAGTTTTATTGACCTCAGGTATGGTCTTAATGGTTCTATTTCAAAGGCCTGAATACATTCTCCATGATTATGGGAAATTGTCATTGACCACACTTTACACTATCTTTTGAAGGTGTGCATTGTGCCTAACTCAGAGTTCATTAGAGTTTTTCTCTCTAGTTCAAAGAGAGAAGTCAGTGATATATCAGAAAAGATTCTGAAATTACTTAAATATATGCTTTCCATCCACTGTTCAGAAAGATGTCAGAAGTCCTGGGCATGCTATATCACCCATAATAACTCATCCACTTGAGAACTGGTGTGAAAATTGTGGATGGTGATTGGTGGAACAAGGTCCTCAGTGCTATAGGAATTGGCATGCATTAAATTGTCTTGGGTCTTCCAGAATTTTTGTGGAGCCTGTCTGAAAGGAAGTAGCAAAGGCCTATTTAGGTTGTTAGAAAGAGGAAGCATCCACATCTCTCCAAGTTTCCACAGTAGTGTTGGCCTGTACACACAGGTGCTGTCTGAGATGATGTAGTCACATTAGCCAGGATGGAATTTACCCAGAGATTTCACTAATAGAACCAGGTTGCTGAGGGTCCAGTGGAGTGTGTGCACTGGTGTCAGAAGTATGACCACCCACAACACCCAGAAGGGACTGAGCACTGCTAGGAGAGGGGTGCTCAACCAAAGGACTCCCAGGGCCCTGAACAATGAAGGACAGGACCCAGAGAATGCTGAGCAATGGTGAGAGGGGCACTCACCCACAGTACTTTGAAGACCCTGAGCAATGTTGAGGTTAGTGAGGTTAAGAAAGAACCCAGAAAAGACTGTGCAATGTTAGGATACATATGATCACATACAGGAGCCAGAGGAGGCTGACCTAAGTTTATCTATGAAAACTTAGCACATGATACAGAGGAGACTTAGCACTGCTGGGTGAGGTGTGCTGACTTAGGTCCCAGAATATTCTGAGCACTGCTGAATGAAGAGCATTCACCCAGAACATACAGAAGAGACAGAGTACTAAAGGGTAAAGGGCACTCCAAAAAAGTTTTCAGGGAAAAGTGAGCACATGCCTGTGAGTGGCACTCACCAGAGGTCTCACATGATACTGAACAATGGTATGTGAAGGAAAAATAAGGACATAACCCGTAGAAGACTGAGTGCTGTTAGGAGAGGGGTTTTCACCACAGGACCCAGATGATTCTGAGCTAGTATTACCTTGGGGAACCTGGAACAGGACAGAGAGAAAAATGAGCATTCAAAGGTGACAGGTGCTCATCCAAAGGACCAAGAGAAGAATGGTTAGGGAACTCAGACAAAAGAAACACAGAACACTGTGCATGGTTAGGTGAGGGCCACTCACCCACAGAACCCACAGGTGACTGAATAAGGACAAGTTAGATGAACTTAGCATCTTAAACAAAGAAAGCTGAGTCATGTTAGAAGAGAACCAAGTGCAATCTTGTAAAAATAAAATAGCCAGTGACATATCAGACAAGATCCTGAAAATACTTAAGTATACGCTTCCATCCACTGTGCACAAAGTTGTCAAAAATCCTAGACCTACTACATCACTCAGTCACTTGAGTAATGGTGGACAATGGATGGTGGAATTGCAGGAAGCACCATGGGTCTAAGGTCACATACTTAGGCTTACTGAAGCCAGGTTGGTCCCATTTTGGAGTCAATTGTGAGCACTGAAGAACTACTGAGACTTAGCAGTGCTCCAGGGGCTCACATGGTAACCTCCTCCTTCAGCACCCACCACATTGTGGCAGCCTGTTCAGCTTGGTCACACAATTGTGGTCTTGGGTTACAGAAAGAAGGAAAAACCTGTGTGTCCCTTGAGGGTCCCCTGATGTGGTCTCCTTCAGAGACTCTCACTGGTTGGCCCCCTCTGAAGCTGGGGAAGAACACTAGTAAATTAGAAATGCTTTTTTCTGTTTGGGTTTTGTACCATCTCACTTTCTAACATGCACCACCAACTTGGTTCCTGACATCAGGTGGTCTAGCTGGAGTCTCACACCAGGGTCACCGGCCCACTTCCCATGTCACTGCACAGTTCTGAAAGCTTGAGGGGTTCCCTGTTGTCCTTGGGAACCCTGACAGAGCTGTTTCTTCAAACAGCTTCTACAGAAGTCCACCCAGAACCGTCCATGCAACCCTTCATTTGAGTCCCTCAGAGGAGCAATTGTGGGGTGGCCCCTCGACACAGGCAGATGCTGTTAGTTGGGGGGACACAACTGGAGTCTGGTTCTTTCCCTCACAGAGCCAGTCCTCAAAGTGGACTTTGAATGCTAGTGGAAGGGAATGAATGCATTCAACTTGTCCGAGAAGGATGTGTATTCCTCCTCCACACGGGAGGAACCGTGTGGACTTAATGCTTGGTGACCTCTCCCCCATGTTTAATGTCCAAATCTGAGGAACATTGAGGGTGATTAGGTCAGGGAACAGAGCCAATCTAGGAGACACTGGTGCTGTCATGAGACAGCCCAGTGAGCACAGTCTCTGCCATGTAAAACACAGTCAGAAGCAATGTTGAGGACCCAAGAATGGAACTTGTGCAGACATCAAGACTGCCAATGCTGTGATATTGGACTATGGGCATGCATAACTGAGCAGGAAGGTAGGTGCCTGTTGGTCCATCTTGCATCTCTGTGAGGAAATGCTCAAGGCAGCTGACTCTTTGAAGGAGAACTGATTTTCCTCAGGTTTAGGGTTTCTAAGTCATGGAACCTGCCTCAGTTCAGTTCTGGTGAGGGTATGGATCTTCCCAAGGGAAACACAACAGCAGGGTGTGTGGAGCAAGCATGGGGCAGGTAGACTCTGTCCTCTATAAAAATCAATGCTCCCTGAATCCCACAAGGATTCCCAGATTATGCCATTCCTGAGGTCCTTACACTAACCCCAGGAATACCCACTAGGTCAAGCTCTAAAAATGGACCACCTCTACCCAGTGTCACCCTGCAGAGTGCAATTCTTCATTCACAGTGGACCCTGTTGGACATGCCAACCCCACCCAAATCACAGTATACTGCCAGCAGCCACCAGGATCAAAAATCCTTCTTCCCTTCTTGAGGACCAACTCTAGGAGAAGCGGGGAGGTTGCTTTTGTGATGGACAGAGAATGTACCAAAATGCATACCTTGTGCTCTCTGCTGGTCACAAAAAATAGAAATGCCCGAAGTTCTGTTTGCTTCCTACAAATCTTCCTGTGATTCTACCTGGAGTAGGGTTTAGGGCAGCCTGCTTTCAGTATATTCTTCTGTCTCCAGAGTTGTGAGTCTACCCACAGTGCACCCTCTTCAGCACTCTCCTTCTAGGTCTGATGGACAGCTCCACTCTTCATGTCTGCCCATCTGGTTCCTGTGAACTTCTTCCTGACCCGTATTCAGATCTTGAGCCAGGAAAGACTCCACAGTAATCCAGGGATTCCACCTTCTCTAATCTCCCATCCCCTGGTGAAGATGGGCATCCCTAACAGGAGACCATACACTGGAGTCACTCGGGTGTCTGGCCATTCTGCAGGAGGCAGGGAGTGAAGACTGTCCCAGAGTTGCACCTCACGTGCTGCTGCCTTCAGCCCAGAGCCTGAAATAGTACTCCAGGAAGTAGTTTCTCCCCTCCAGCTGGGGAACCCCTTTGCATTGCCAGGCTCTGGTGATGACTTTCTAAGGCCTGGGTACCCTGCCTCTACTGTAGCAGGTCCCTGGGACCCTCCATGACCCACTAGAGTCTTGTACCCATCTGTGGGCTCAGCACTCTCTTGTTTGGCAGCACTGCCACCAAGTCTTCTCCAGAAATTTCTTCCCTGGATTTATCAATTTATTTATTTAATTGAATCAAACTGAGATTTGAAGTCAAGAATATTTACTGTTGAATGACAACCCTATTTTATTTTATTTTATTTTATTTTATTTTGAGACAAATTCTGGAAGTTGCAGAGGCTACCCTCAAATTTACCAACCTGCTTCAACCTCCCTGAGCTAGTGGATTACAGGCCTGTGCCATCTGGGTAGTGATGGGTTTTTAAAGAATTTTCAGTCTCTCATCCTGACTTAGAGGTCACAGCTTGTGAAAACACAAAGGTTTCTTCAAATGCTCTTACGTACCATTTCAAAATATATTAAATAAATATCATTAAAGATAAAGCCACTACTTGCCTTGTCTATGCTGCCCTGGCCCTCAAGGTTTCCTTCTTTAACCATTGGGGGTGCATGTAGGCAGCTGGTCCTGCAGGAAAACCGCTCCCCTGGGGAGGCAGGAGTGACTCCCTGGGAGCCTGCCAGTCTTCACCACTAGGCTGGGCAAGAGGCCTAGTGCCATCAGCAAAGGATGCAGACAAGGAAGCCTGTGGCCCCTTCCCAAGTAACCAACCCAGCATGACTGAACTTGAGCCAAAACCTGTTGCTGAGGTTGTTCCTCCAGGTCATGGTTCTCACCCTAGCAACCAGGGAGACTGAGGAAGAAGGATCCCAAGTTCAGGGAGCCTTATATTTTAGAAGAAATACTGGTAATGTGTGTGCATTTTAAGCAGTGCTTGTCTTTTAGGATACAAATGAATAAAGGATAAAATTCTAATTGAAACAAGATTGGTCATGGTGTTTACCTTTTTAATATGAATAATGAATATATGTGAGTTCAGTATATTACTTGCCAGACTTTTGCATATATATAAAGTTTTATCTTGGTAATTTAAAATTTTATTTCAACTTTTGCTTTTTTTTTTCTATTTGTACATTTGTGTAATCATAAATTTACATAGGGTAATGTTGTTTGATTCATTGTTATTTTTTTTCCTTCGCCCCATCCCTCCCACCCCTCTTTTCCCTCTATACAGTCCTTCCTTCCTCCATTCTTACCACCCTCCTTAACTGTAACCCTAAAGCTAACCCTAACCCTAACCCCTCCTACCCTCCATTATATGTCCTCATCCACTTATCCGCAAGATCATTCGTCCTTTAGTTCTTTGAGATGAAAAAAAGAAACAATGGAAAAAATTGACAAAATAAATAGTTGATTCTTTGAAAAAATAAACAAAATTGATAAAACCTTAGCCACACTAACCAAGAGAAAGAGGGAGAAAACTCAAATTACTAAAATTCAGAATGAACAAGGAAATATCACAACAGACACGACTGAAATACAAAACATAATTAGAAGCTATTTTGAAAACCTATACTCCAACAAAACAGAAAACCTCAAAGACATCAACAAGTTTCTAGAGACATATGAATTACCTAAACTGAATGAAGAGGATATACACAACTTAAATAAATCAATTTCAAGCAATGAAATAGAAGAGGTCATCAAAAGCCTACCAACAAAGAAAAGTCCAGGACCAGATGAGTTCTCAGTCGAGTTCTACAAACCCTTTAAAGAAGAGCTCATTTCAATAATCCTCAAACTATTCCATGAAATAGAAGAGGAGGAAACCCTCCCAAACTCATTCTATGAAGCCAATATCACCCTGATACCTAAACCAGACAGAGACACATCGAGGAAAGAAAATTTCAGACCAATATCCTTAATGAACATCGACGCAAAAATTCTCAACAAAATTTCAGCAAATCACATACAAAAACATATTAAAAAGATAGTGCACCATGATCAAGTGGGTTTTATCCCAGGGATGCAAGGAAATCAATAAATGTCATTCACCATATCAACAGACTTAAAGTTAAGACTCACGTGATTATTCCGATAGATGCATAAAAAGCATTTGATAAAATGCTCAAAACACTAGAAAAAATAGGGATAGTGGGAACATTCCTTAACATTGTAAAGGCCATCTACACAAAGCCCATGGCCAATATCATTCAACTTTTGCTTTTTTTTTTTTTTTGAGGATTTTTAGAAAGATCAGATTTTTCTAACACTGATGAATTGCAACATATTCTTTTTCTGTTTTCCTTTTGAAATTGGTAATCCCAGTAGGAAATTCCATTCTACATCTTCTACAATCGTTTTTTTTAACTTTTAGCAAGGTTGGAAGAGATTTGAACTTAGGTTCCACACATGTGAGGCAAGTGTTCTGCCACTGAGCTACTCCTTAGAATATATTTTATTATGAAACACAGTGTAGATAAGTTGCCCAGAGTGGCCTCAAATTTGTGATGTTCCTGCTTCCACTTTTTGAGTGGTTGGAATCACAGGTGTGTGCCAACATGCCAGGGTTAAGATGCTCTCCACCACCCATGTACTGTCTCTAAATACTTTTATGCATAAGCAACAACATTATACCACCCATAAATGTCACGATGACTTTATAGACACACACCTGGGGAAACAACCTCAGCAAAGACAAAGACCAAGGGGTAGTGGAATATGAATGAGCGAAAGATAACTTCATATGTCCCTAGAAGAATGAGAGGAGACTCAGACTAATTTTCAGTCAAGGAGGGGTTTTCTCATACCAATGGATTGGTGGTCTGTAAATATTCATCACCCCAGTCTCTGGTAGTGAGAAGGAAGCACAGCACAGGTGAGCATAAACCTACCATAGATTAAGTCTCACTTCAGCCATGACTGGATGTGGTTTGGATCTATATCAGAGTTTACACACTCAATGCCCCATCTAATGGGCACTGTTGAATTTTAAATAGTGCACATGGAGCATCAGAAAAGTTTTCCCTGAGTAGGTTTTGCTGTTTGGTCCCTGCATGTCTTCAAGGGAATCTGGAACCAGGACTGGTCTTTGGCCTACCACTAGGAATGTGGTTCTCAGAGTGGTCTGATAGTCATGGTGATGGTCCTGCCTTGTACACCTGGCCAATGGATTGGGTCATTGCAGGCTTTCAGGACTGCCATGACATATATCAGATATGCTTGATGTTCATCTGGCTTCATCTTTGGAAGCCTAAATTTCAGTGGCACTTGGTGTCATGTAGCATGAAGTCACAATGTGGCTATCTCTCAGGAAATGTGTCAGACCCAGACTCTTGGCCCATTTTCTCTGGGTGAAGACATTATGTATATGTGCACAGAGTTTCCTGCTGGGGAGAAGCATGTCCCAGTTATCCCCAGATATGAAAATTATTAGCATCCTGTTCCCAGTTTCTCTGGATTCTTCCTGAGATGTACCATTTCCTGATGCTCTCAGTCTATATCCTCCCCTTCTAATAAAACATATCCATAACTATAAAAACAAATATCATCTTCCTGAGATGATGATGCAGGAAGCACCTGATGAGAAGTGTGAGGCAATGACCTGGACCTGGCCACAGCCATGTGGCTAGAGCTCAGCTAGTCAACCCAGAAAATTCCAGAAGGGGTTAGACTGATATCAAGGCAGAAAGTGAAATGTATACGTAGTTGGTTCCTGGCATGGGGAGCAGTGAGCACATTTACCGGAAGCCATCAGCACCAGGAGTGGGAGCACCAATGATCCAGTCTAGGTGCTGGCCTATGTCCAGTGCAGAAGAGGACACCCTGTGACCAGCACCTGGGGAGGGCATAAAGGGTGTGCCCCACAAGGCTATCTCCCCATACCTATGCAAGTGAGTGACCAGGAATGTGACAGGGGGTCACTGTTCTCACTATTTGGGCCCTTCAACCGACTGTCCTGGTCATGGTCAAGGCCATAGCCAGACCCTTCCTCTAAGTGCCCATTAGCTCTGACCTGGAACTCAGAGTCCAAGTGCAGCAAGGAGAAAGGAAGCATACCAAAACAATCACTTCAGCCTTCCTGTTCTTTCCTCCTTCTTTGAATGACCACAGATGTGCACAATGATAAAGTTATTGCTACACACTTGCATGTGCACTCTGTGCAGCATTGTCCTATTGTCAGTGTCACTCTCCTGCATTCTCCCACTCCTTTGTCCCTTACTCTACTTATCTCCTTTGGTTTTCATGACATCTCCCCACCTTTCTTCTCCTATTTCTCTTCTGACTTTGGCATGTGGGAGAAAACATGGACCTTCTGAGTTTGGCTTATTTCACTTAATATAATGTTCTCACATTCCTGTCATTTTCCTGCAAATGACATGAATTCATTTTACTTCATAGCTAAATAAATCTGCTTTGTGACTATATATCACATTTTCTCTGTCTTCATTCATCTGTGAACAGATAGCTAGGCTTGTTCTGAGGTGTGGCTATTGTGAATTGTGTTGCTATAACATGAGTATTTGTGCATTGCTACAGTATACTGACTTTAATTTTGAGGGTGAATCCTGAAGTATTTATAAATGGATCATATCATGACTCTATGCCTATTCTTTTGAGAAACCTTCACAGTGATTGAGTTAATTTACATTCCCACTGAGGCTACAGAAATGCCCTTTTTCTCCACAGCCTCTTCAGCCTTTGTAACTATTGCATTGTTTTCTTTTCTTTTTCTTTTTCTTTTTTTTTTTTTTTTTAATACTAGCAATTGAACTCAGGGGAATTATTCAACCAGTGAGCTCATTCCCAACCTTATTTTGTACTTTATTTAGGGACAGGTTCTCACTCAGTTGCTTAGATCCTCCAGCCTTAGCTTCCCCCAGAGCTGGGATTGCATACATGCACCACTGAGATCAACTGTCTGGATTCTTCATGACTGCTTTTCTAACTGGAGCAAGAAGACCTTTCGGTGTAATTTTGATTTACAATTCTTTAATTAAAAATTATGCTGAACTTTTTTTAAATGTGTTTACTGGGTATCAGGGTTTCTTCTTTTGAGAAATGATTAATTCATTTTCCCAGTTATTAAGGGTTCACTGGGGGATTTTTAGTGTTTAGTTTTTGAGTGCTTTATATAGTCTTCATATTACTCTTCTGTCAGAAGAGTAGCTAGCAAAGATTTTCTCCCATTTTTCATGTTCTCTCTTCACAATCTCTATTGATTTCTTTACTATGCAGAAGCTTTTTAATATGAAGTTATCCTATTTATTAACTCTTGGCATTACTTCCTGCACTTTTAGGATCCTACTGAGAAAGTTGTGACTGTGACTTCAATCTAAATTGCTGACCTGAGGTTTCCTTTTAAGAGTTGCATAGCTTCTGGTCTAATTTGTAGGTCTTGGATCCATTTGATTCTGAGGCAGGGTGAGAGATACAGGTCTTGATTCATTTTTCTACTGTGGATAACAAGTTTCCCAGAACCACTGGTTTCAAAGGCTGCCTTTCTCCCAATACATGTTTTTGGCACCTGTGTCCAAAAACAAGATTGTTAATGTTTTGGTTTGTCTGTGCATCTTCTATTCTATGTCATTGGTGTAGAAGTATATTTTTAGGTCAGTATCATGTAGATTTAACACATACAACTGTAGCATAATTTGAATCATGTATGGGTGGGGCCTCCAGCATTGCTGTTTTAACTTGGAATTTCTTTGACTATTGGGGGTTCTTTATTCACCCAAATTAAGCTTGGAACTGCATTTTCTAGCTGTGTGGAGAATGTCATTGGTATATTGATGGGAATTTGCTTGAATCTTTGTATCCTTTTGGTACTATGGACATTTTAACAATATCAATTATGCCTATCCCTCTATATGAGAGAACTTTTTGTCTTCTTGTGTTTTCTTCAATTTCTTTCCTTATTATTCTATAGCTTTAATTTTAAAGATCTTTCACCTCCTTTGTGATATTTTTTCCCAATTCTTCCTTCCATCCATCTTTCTCTTTTACTTTCTTCCTTCCTTTTCTTTCTTTCTTTCTTTCTTTCTTTTTCCTTCCTTTCTTCCTTCTTTCTTTCTTCTTTCTTTCTTTCTTTCTTCCTCTTTTAATTTTTTTGAGTGTATTGTGAATGTGACTATTTTCCTAAATTCTATTTCAGCAGATTCATTGTTGGTAGACAGGAAAGCTTTTGATTTTTGTATGGTGATTTTGGAAACTGATACTTTGATGGACTTTTTCAACTTTAGCTCCAGCACTCTTTTTTGCAAGCAGTGGTAATTTGAAGTCTTTCTTGCCTATTTTTATCCCTTTTCTTTCCTTCCTTTACTTACGTGATCTGGATAAAATACTTAGCACTACATTTATTGGAGTTGTGTGAGTTGAAATCCTTGTCTTGATCTGGATTTGAAAGGAAATCTTTCAGTTTTTCCCCATTTACTTTGAAGTTGTCCTTGGGTTAGTTGAGTATCACATTTATGATGTTGAGGGAGGTTCTTTTTGTGCCTAAATTTTCAGAATTTTTATCATGAATGGATGGATGCTGAACTTTGTTGAAAGATTTCTGTACATATTTTGAGGTGACTGTGATTTTTGTACTTTTTATGTGATACATTATATTTATTGGCATTTCTCTTTAAATCATCCTGGCAACACTGGGTTCAAACCAGCCAGGAAATTGTGTACAATATTCTTAATATATTGTTAAATATGTTTTGCTAATTCTTTAATAAGGATTTTCCCATCTAACATTATTAGGAATATTGGTTTTCCTTCCTTGATCTTTTCTTATTTAATTTGGCTGCACAGAATGAATCTTGAAGACTCCCAACCCTTTCTAGTTCAAGAAATAATTTGAGAAGCACTGGAATTAGTTCTTCAAAGCTCTGGTAGACTTCTGGTGAGATTCCATCTAGTCCTGGGTTTTCCTTTGTTGAAAGACTTCTTGTTACTGCTTCTATCCCACTGTGAGTTGGTGGTCTTTTAGACTTTCTTTGTCCTCTTGATTCAAGTCTGGCAGTTTGCATGTGTCCAGATATGCATCTATTTCTCTAGGGTTTTCCAAGTGTTTGGAGTATAAGTTTTTAAAATAGCCCCCAATGATCAACAGGATTTCTGTGATGCCCATGATGATTTCTCCTTTTCTGTCTCTATTTTTATTGACTTCCTCTTTTTATTTTTTCTGTCTCTTCTATTGACTTTCTCTTCTTATTTTCTTTGGATTGGCTAAGGGTTTATGAATCTTCTTTAACATAATCAGCTCCTTGTTTCATCATTTTTTAATTTCTTTATTATGATTGATTTTGTCTGTGATCTTAATTATTTACTTCCTTCTGTTAGGTTTGGATTGGTTTGTTTTTGTTTTTCAAGGACCTTGAGATGCTTGACTAGCTTGCCTTTGAGATTTTTCTAATTTCTTAATTTGGTACTCAGGGCTATAATCTTTACTTTAAGTACTGTCCCCACGGTGTACCACAGTTTCTGATATGTTGTTTCACTCTTCTCATTTCTCTGTGAGCATTTCTACTCACGCAGATATCTACTTGATTTCTTTTATCAACAATTTATCATTCAGAAGTATATTTTTCAATCTCCATTTTGTCCATGGTTCCAGTAGGTTTTGTTCATGTTGATTTCTAATTTCATACCATTATGATTTGATGAGATGCAAGAAATCACATCAATATTTTTGTATTCCCTAAATGTTGCCTTATGACACAAAATAGGGTGTATGTCAGAATAGGTTCAAAGAGCTTCTTAAAAGCAGTGTATTCAGCTGTTGTATGAAATATTTAGATGCCTGGTAAATCCTGTTGATCTATAACATTTTTTAGATCCAAAGATTCTTTGCTAAATAATTTCTGAATTAACTAGTTTTGGTAAGAGAGTTGTGCTGACATTACCCAGTAGAATTGTATTGGGATCTGTTTGAGGCTGAGATTCAAGCAGTATCATTTAGATAATTAGTTGCAACCAAGTGTGGGCCATAATTTTTTATCATCATTGCATCTGTTTGTTTGATTTTTCCCTATAATGCATGAAATAACCTTCCTTGATTCTTATATTTAATTTTTGTTTGAAATCTTCCAGTCAGATTGGAGAGCAGATATTCCTGCTTCTTTGTGGTTCCCTTCACTTAGTGTATCAATTTCCAAAAATTGATACACACATTAGCATATGTGTAATTAGCTGTCCCTTACAAGCAACAGGAAAGAACCAGAAAATTGGAAGGGCTTTGATGTCCTTTCAAGTGAAATTATGATCCATAATGATGATTGCTTACAGAATCATCTGGCAATTATTACTTTCTGTATTTGTAGAGTAAGTCAAATCTGATGATATATCATGGAATTTGTAGGTAGACCATGAACAATGACTAGTTTTAGAGTGTCTCAAATGGCCAGGAATAGATAATTCACTGGCTGCCATGTGACACCTTCTTGCTGTCATACACACCTCTGTGACTTCAGGGGGTATCTGCAGTGAAGGTGCCATGTCACCAAAGCCACTCCTCAAACTCCCAAGGCTCATAAAAACACTTGCAGAGAGAAACAAAGTGCATTCTCCTACCAGAGCCTGGAATCCCGGTGCCTTTCACACCCAATATGCCCAATGCTTGCCCCTTCCACTTTGATTAGAGGAGCTCTCCCATCCTTTGGTCTCAAGTCACAGGAGAACAGGTAACCAAATGAGGCAATTTTCTGAGTGGAATTCAATGCAATGGAATGTTTGAGACATCAGGGGTATAAATTTAATCACTTATCTCACTGTAATGAATCCTGAGAGTAATAGCTGCAAACATAACTACAAAAGATTGAAATTGAATGAGGAATGTTTTCTTTCTGCCAGCAAATATCAGTCCTGGGACCCCAGATCACATGAGCCATCACCACTTGCCTTTGCCTGTTTTTGTTTCCTGACAGAACCTAGCTAAGTGGCTAAGGCATTCTCTCATTGAGGGAAACAAGCCTTGCCACTGTGAAACATCTTTCCCTACCTCACTCATACACGAGATAACAGGCAAGATACAACACCTCCACTCATTTGTGCATTTTGCCCAGTTCTCAGCTGGTGAAAATATTTCAACAGAAAATGCCTAAATGAAAAAAAAAAAATAGATCCTGTAAGTTTTCACTAGATTGTGATTTTAATGACTAGGGATGCATGTGTGAATGATCTCCGAATACTCCTCTCATACTAACAAACTGAGCATATTCTAATCCACACATAGTCCTGCCTGTCCTCGTGCCCGTGATTTCCACTGATCACTGATATAATTGTCTTCTCAGTGATCAGCTACGATAATTGTCCTTGTTAAGTAAAGAAGGGAAAAATGTCCTTCAGGACACACCTCTAGACTGTGGGTGTTTACATGTAAAAAGGGTCATTGCAGGATAAATAGAAGAATGAAGAATTTCATATACATTGTTTGGTTTTGTCCAGGGTTGATTTTGAGCATAGAACTTCAACAGAATCAGATGCAAAGAGAATCAAGTCACTTAACTTAAGGGAACTGTTACCGTGCTGACAATAGAGTCCATCTCTAGAGTGCTTGCCTTGAATGCAATTAGGATGGTGTTTGAATCCACAGCACCTTGACCAAGAAAGAAAAAATAAATAAATAAATAAAAAACCAACTCTTCCAAGGATGACAACCTTCCCTCCTCTCAACTAATTTTTTTCTCTTCTGTTAATCTACTGAATCAACACTGTTGAAAAACTACCAGTTTCACATGCAAGCAATTTCCAAAGATACCTTCTAGCAGGGAGCTGAGGTGAAAAGTAGTTGTGCTTCCCAATTCACCTGCATTTCTTAAGAGTTCATGTTCCTGGACATCATTCAACAGTCATCACTTGACAGATTACATCACACTCATGGATATGCTCCTATGGATATTTCGTCAGCAACTTCTTCAAGTAGGCAATGTGCACCAGGTTGCAATGGAAGAAAATTCAAAATGACAACCACCCTGTTCCTTGGCATTTTTGAGGCTTCTTGGACACACTCCCTGGCTGCAAATGAGGGGGACTTCCGTCCTGAGCACTTTCCATGTGAACCTCAAAGTCAATAGGAAAATCAAGAGGTAAGACAAAAGACAGCTGCCTTGACCCTGGAGTTTCTCAGTCAGTTTTGCTTTGCATTGACTTGCATATGACTTGATGTAAATGATAAGATTGGAGGTTAAATTCATGTTAGCTTCTGTTGATAGCATTCTGGAGGAACAGGGGGAATTTACAATCTAATCCAGTGTCAAGAGGAATGGGTTACTTTTATAGTACCTTTAATGGTGATGAATGTCCTCAAGAGGTGCAGTGTAGCATTGGGTGAAGCATATGTTGTTCTCATGTTTACCATGGATCAGGAAATTATCGGTTTGTGCTTTGTAGGGTAAGGAATGACCCAAGAACCCTCTTTGAAGTAGTCAAACCGAATGAAAGAGATCAGAGACATTAAGCATGCAGCATATTGGTGGTGGATAGAAGCAAATCCACGAAATTAAAAGGATTTGACAATTTTCAAATGCTTGAGGCACATGTTACCTTCTCAGTAAGTCCTAGCACACATTTGAAGTTTCTTGAACTACTTCTGTTTGGATATTCAGATTTTGCCCATGTTGGGTCTTCAGCTTTGCTTTTTAGCAGAGCTGTTTGTGTTTAAATTTCTGATATTGTGGTTCACTCTATTTTGAGAGCCAGGGTTCAGAACTGAATATCTGAAATTGAACTCATTTAAATTGTAGATCATGGGGGTAGGTGTTGAGTTGTGAAAAAAGCTTTCATCATAGGTCTTATGCCAGAAAAAAATACAAATCAGCATATGTATAATCAGCTGTCCATTGTGCGCTATAAGAAAGAGTCAGGAATTTGCAAGGGAATTCATGTCCTTGGAAGGGGAATTAGGGTCCCTAATGATGGTTGCTTATAGAATGGTCTGGTGATTACTATTTCCTGGATTTGTAGACTATGTTGAAGCTGAAGACATGTCGTGGATTTTGGTTAGACTATGAACGATGACCAGTTTTAGAGTGTCTCTTTACTGACAAAAAATATCCTTCCTCTCCCTCTTTGAATATTCAGCTTAGAAGCTTTGTACCATTCCTCCTTCAGCACAATGCATGTTCAAATCTGCTGTTATGCCCTGTGGAAGTATTCTCATCATGCCTTCACCAGACTCTTCTTTCATCCACTCTTTTGTAGTCTGCATCTTCCTGGGACTGGTAAGAGGACTTTTGGCACTATCTCACATGGCCTTGGGCCAGACAGGCACTACTCTGGTCAAGAGGATGAACCCTTGTGTGAACACAGATTGGCCAGATATTCCTGTATCTTGAGGTGAGTTGAGGTGCTCCTGGAAAAATCCCAGCCAGGAAATTTCTGAGTGCATCCTAGTTGTAAGGCAGCAGTCAAGGAGTTGGGGCCTGGCCGGTGGAGTAAGCACAGAACATCTCTCCTTGCTTGTCAGCTCTGACCTGTCCTCCGTCCAACAGGCTGAGTGAATGACTCCAACCTGTCCTCATTAGCCATCAGAGGAGCCACCCACCTTCATTTAGAAGCTCCACTTACCAGGTTCCAACTGTGTCCTCTCCAGACTATCTAGGAAAGGTGGTACAACCCAACAGATTGGGTGTGATGTGTCCCTATTCAATGATTACCTAAGCCACTGCACTGCACTGCATGTTCCCCTGCCCTGAGCTCTCACCAGTCATCATTCTGTGTGGCTGTCAGGGCCCTAGGCTACTTTCCTGACCAGGAAATCTGGGTGCATGCAGTCCTGGAGGAGTGTTTTTGGAGGGCAATGCCGCTGGGGCTGGTGCTAAACTTAGTGACCCATGTGCCCTCAAGCACACCTCTGTCTAAGTCTGGTCCACTAGCCCTGGAGGTGGCTAATGGCCTGCAATAGGAGTTAAGAGAGTGGGCTTTCATGATGCCTGGTGTGGTCAAATGAGCAGATTGCCACCTAGCAGGACTGGGTAATAGTATGAGCTGTCAGGCTTCAGTGGGATCTCTTGCTCTGCCTGGACCTGGAACAATCCACTGCCCCCAGGGCTATACTCTGCACACACCCTGGTTCCACTTCTCCTCAAGAAGAGTTTAGAATTACCTTTCTTGAAAACCACAGGCCCCTGGTCCTCGCTCCCTTTGTCTTTCCTTTATCACTGCTGAGCTATCACTTGTCTTGATTCTAGGTCTGAAGTGGCCAGGACTGGAAACCTCTCTGTTTGCCATGAGAACTGTGACAACATCGTGCTGTCTTGCCACTCCACTGACCTCAGGGGCTATCTGCAGTGCGGGCACCATGTCACCAAAGTCACTCTTCACACTCCATGATTCCCAGGGCTCGCAAAAGTCCTCTGTGGAGAGAAATGAAGTGTGTTCTCCTACCACAGCCTGGAACCCCCCTGCCCTTCACAGCTGAGATTCCTTATGCCTGCCCCTTACACATTGATTAGGGAAGCTCTCCGATCTTTTGCTCTCATGTCACAGAAGCTCTGGTAAGCAAGTGAGGCAATTTTCTGAGTGGAATTGAAAGCAACTGAATCATTGAAAGATCAGGAATATGAATTTCATCCACTTATCTCACTGTAATGAATCTTGAGAGTAAGCTGCAAACATAAATAGCAGAAGAATGAAATTGGATGAGGAATGTTTTCATTGAGGAATATTTGCCAGCAAATATGAGTCCTGTGACCCCAGATCCCAGACCCATCACAACTTATTTCCATTTTTCTGTTTATATTTATTGACAGCATCTTGCTAAGTTGCTGAGGCATTCCACAATTTAGAAAAATAGGCTTTTCCCCAGAGAGACACATAACTCCACATTGACCATACCATAGGCAAGACCCAGCACCTCCCTGGGTTGTGCCTTTGGCCCAGATATCTCTTGGTGAGAATTTTTTAAAGGAAGATTCCAGGAGAAAAAATAGGAATGAGGAAGGAATCAGTAGATTGTGATTGTAATGCCAGGGCTGCAGGTGTGAATCATCCTACACGTCTCCTTTTATACTACCAATCAGAGCACATACTGATACCCACATATGGCTGACTCTCCTCCTGACCCTGGCCTCCATGGATCACTGACACAATTTTGGGCTCAGTGAGGAGCAAAAATTGTTTTCTTCCTTTAGTAGCTAGGGAAACATCTTTCCCTCATGAATAAGTGTTCCATATATGCTCAATTCTAACAGGGAAAAAAAACCCTCTCATGCTAATGTACTGGGGCTTAGTCACTCTGAACACAAAAAAATGACTAAAATTTAATTTACCAAGAAAATTGGTTAATGTGTAGTCTTTTACTTGCACACTCCTTCACTCTTTGAAATTTTAAACCACTCTGTGTAATAACAGTTGTTGAAAGATTGGTGATACTACTATGGTATATTTTTATACCTTATGACAGATTATGGGTGTAGTTTTCTATACTTAAAATGGACCTAGGATTTTGTGGAGCTGAGAGCACAGTGTGAGTATAACAGACAGTTGGCTGGAGCTTCTTGACCAAAGCATAGGCCACAATCTCTCTGAGTCACCTCCTGTTCTTGTGCACCTGACCTGCAGTGGTCCAGTGTCCACAGCATGTCTGGCTTGAACCCTGCTGTGGAGGGTGCCAGAACCCCCAATTCCCAACCCAGCTGAGCCCAAAAAGGAACTTGAAATACACAGTCCAAGAGAGGAGGGTGAGGATGAGAATGGGAAAATAGAGGAAGAAAAAGAAGATTCTTCTCATGGAAGAGAGTAGCTAGTAGTACCACCAAAAAGAATCAAACAACCCCGAAATAGTGAATCTGAGGATAGTTCAGATGATGAAACTTTAATTAGAAATTGAAGGAACCACCTACAGATTGTTACTGTTAAAGGACACAGTAAAAAAAAAAATTGGCCTGTGCTAACTTGGAGGAAGTCTCAGTGAAGCTAATTTCTAAAGAGGCATATGAATATTGTATATTTTAAGTTTCCTTATATAAAGTCAGTCATCGTGAGCTTTAATGCACTTAACATTAGCTTGTTTAAAATATCCTTTTAATCAAGTAGAACAAAACATAGTAAAAATTTTTATTTTTATATTCAGAGACTATTGCAGTATTAAGCAAATGAGATATTTTGAATACACATTTCTTCTCAGTGTGAAAACTCAGTGGCAGTGTGTTCATCATATTAAATTACACAAGTTACAGCTAGCCAGATGACTAAATGAGGACTTTTCTCCTACAAGTTTATGTATGTCATATGGTCAGCATGAAAAAAATGACAGGTGCTATTTTTTCACTCTAAAAAATAAAATCTTTTAGAGAAATGCAAATCAAAACTACCCTAAGATTCCATCTCACCCCAATTAGAAAGGCGATTATCAAGAATACAAGCAACAATAGGTGTTGGCGAGGATATGGGGGAAAAGGTACACTCATACATTGATGGTGGGGTTGCAAATTAGTGCAGCCAATCTGTAAAGCAGTGTGGAGATTCCTCCAAAAGCCTGGAATGGAACCACCATTGACCCAGCTATCCCACTCCTTGCCCTATACCCAAAGGACTTAAAATCAGCATACTACAGAGATGTGGTCACATAAATGTTCATAGCTGCTCAATTCGCAATAGCCAGATTGTGGAACCAACCTAGATGTCCTTAATCAGATGAAAGGATAAAGAAACTGTGGTGTATTTATACAATGGAATATTACTCAGTCATAAAGAATAATAAAATTATGGCATTTGTAGGCAAATGAATGAAATTGGAGAATATCATGCTAAGTGAGATAAGTCAATCTCAAAAAAACCAAAGGAAGAATGATCTTACTGATAAGCGGATGATGACACATAATGGGGGGAGGAGCCAAGAATAGAGGAAGGAGGGACTCTGTAGAGGGAAAAGAGGGGTGGGAGAGGTGGGGGGGGGAAATAACAGAATGAATCAAACAATATTACCTTATGTAAATGTGTGATTACACAAATGATATGCCTTTACTCCATGTACAAACAGAGAAACAACATGTATCCCATTTGTTTACAATAAAAATAAATTTTAAAAAAATTTTTTGGGGGCTGGGTGGATAGAGCTCAGTTGGTAGAGTGTTTGCTTTGCACACACAAGGCCTTGGTTTCCATCCTACTACACACACACACACACACAAAAAAAAAAACAATTTGTTGTATATAAAGCATTTTTATTTCTTTTGTACAGACAAATTTCTAAATTCACATTGCTAGATAGGTAGATATCTGTACACCTATAAACTCTAAGACATCAGTGTTCAACTAGAAAGTATGACATTGCAATGAAAGTCAAAATTCTGGGACAGAAAAACTGAATTAACTGTTTAACTGTGTTTTGACATGAAAGTGTCATCAATTTCCAGTTTTAGTGTTTACTCTATACAAGTGTCTATAGATACATTTTTACACAAAAGATAGATAAAATTAACACATGAAAACTTCAGAAAGTTTGGAAAAATGTGGGGTTAAATGGAAGCACATTGGGCTTGTAGTAAATGAACTGATTGTTCTTAACTGCTTTTGATCATATAAAACGCTAATATTGAGTCTACCTCTGGATGTCTATGTTAATGATTTAAAAACACATAAAAAATCAAACTAAACCAGAAATATAAAGATTTAGAAAAATAAATCATCAATAAACAAGAGCCCAAGGAAGGGAGTTTAGGGTTGGAGGTGATGCCACCCCTTTTTCAAGAAACACGTTTCCCCTTTATACCCAGCTACTTACTTGTATGAAATGTTTAAAACTCTCATAACAGAAAACCTCTAGTACAGGCTGAAAGATTCTGAGGAATGTTTTTTCTTACTACATTTTGCTTCACAACAAGTACCACCTACATAAGATAACTCATTCACAGAAAACACTCTCCTTTTGGGAAAAGACTAATCAAACATTTTTCATGTGCCTAAAGAAACTTACGATGGCATGGACATGTGAATAAATAAACCTGCTCATAAAATATTGGCTACCACTGAAAGTGCTGACATCATGTTCAAACTGACTCAGTTAAGATTTTCTACACACCAAAAGATCAATATTAGGTTGAAAAGTGGCCACAACACAACAGTCCCCCACTCAAGTCTAGCCCACAATCATTGTGGGTAATTGGAACTGTGTCAAGCCATTTCAGTGTACCTTTGTCTTCTGTCATGTGTGACTGAGATTTTCTTTTTTTTAACTGTACCTATTTACAGATAACAAGTTTTGTGTCTGTGTTTTCAAAGAAAACTCAGAGTAAATTTGAAATATTAAAAAATGCTGATATTTACAGGAAACCTGGCTACTTTCATAATAATGATAAAAGTTCCAGGTACAATTGACAAGATAATGTTCAGGCAAATTATTTTCAGAAAGTGATAATATATTTATTTTGCATTAAAAAATTTTAATGTGGTATCAAATTTGTTGGGTTTTAAATTTTAACTAATCAGAATTCTAGGTAATTAATATATGGACAATTCCTGAATGCAAATACTACTTTTTTCCTTTAAATGTACTATCTTAATCAGTTTAGGAAATAAATTTTGTCTACAGTTTAAATAGAACATGCCACCTCTGTCAGAATTAAATATTTTATACAAAACTGAGTATGTAAAAATCTTTGTATCATAACAGAAATATATAAAAATGATATAAACTGAGTTTGTAAAGAAATATTCACAGATTTAATTTCATTTTATAAAATATTTTTAGTTGTAGAGGAACACTATATCTTTATTTATTTTTATGTGGTGCAGAGGATCCAACCCAGGTCTTACACATGGGAGGCAAGTGTTCTATCACTGAGCTACACATGCAACCCCAGTTTAATTCTTTTGATAAGAAATTTTGACTTAATAAAAATGTCAATGGATAAACAACTAATTTGGTATTTGGTTTAAAATTGTTCTTATAAATTTTGTCAATAAAAATAAAACAAATTAGGAACTCACTCTTCTGGTTGTACATGAGGTGGGGTTTCCCTGGTTTTTATATGAACAAAGGAAAGTTGTGTCTGATTCATTCCACTGTCTTTCCTATTCTTATCCCCCAAGTTATACTCCATGTATACATGTCAAAACACACTCTACTCTCATGCATATCTAAAAAGAATAACTTAATAAATAAGTAAATATAAATCAATAGTGAAAAAAACTGGCTTTGAAAAATTACAGAAAAGTTTTTTCAAACTGTTTCATTGAAGGCAAAGAAATCTAAGAAACTATACAAATCTCTGAGCCCAGTGTCTACTTCAGTGCAAAAATATATAATTAACCTGTTATTGGGCCCAAATAAACAAAAAGTTTGAAAACCACAGAGATTCTATCATCAGCCTGCTGTTGGTAAAGTCTCAAGAATATTTGCTGCAGCTGCCAGTAGAAAAATACACAGAGACAAGAAAATGACCATCCTCTCGACTCAGTTAAACTCAAAGACAGCTTTCACTGTGACAATTAAACTCAAGCACTAATTAATACTTTTTCCTTAACCTACACTTCATTCATAATTAAACATCATGTAATCTTAGAAAAATTTATGAACTTGTATAAGATTTTGATGATATCATTTGCACCTCCTCGAGGTCACAGTTCTAACCTGAAGCAGCAAGTTTCTAAGATAATTCTCTTCTGAGCTGGAAAATACTGTTTTCTTATGTGTATCATTATCATTTGGAGTAGTCTGCAAGTACACACTGGTTGTGAAGTAGGAAAAGAAAAAACTGGACTTCAACTATGAATATCTAAGTTTAAAAGATAAAAAACTACAATTATAGCTAAAAAATAAGGACATCAATTTTAACAACTGCACAATTATATAAGTTGTAGCACATCTCAACATTGCTAAGTCTTAGTTTCTCAAGGTAAAATATGAATAAGATTATCTAGGTCAAAGTTATTTTGGAAAGTTACTATGATGGTTTACCAAAAAACTTACTTAGAAACTTACTTATTGTGAGCTGGATATGTGTCAGAAATTATTTAACAGGTACTGAGGATATACAGTTGAGCCAACTAGAATAAGGTCATAGTCATATAGAGGAAAAATACTAAAATAAGCTGGCAAAATATAGTTCAAATAGTGTTAAGCAGTGCTAAGTCTCCAAAAAGGAAATCACAATAAAGAATTACATGGGCTGTGGTGTTAGGCAGACAAAGAAGAGCTTCTGAAAAATAAAGTAAGAAAAAACAAAACAGGCATTCAAACTTGAGTAATATTTGAAGAAAGTCACACAAAGAATGAGATCTCGGTAATGCTAATGAGGCAGTTTGATTGGAAAGTAAGGTGAGAAAAAATTTAAAATCAGAATGAAATGGAACATACAAGATGTTCTTTGATATGCAAGTAAATGAATGGTACATAAATACAATGAAATATTATGCAATGTAAGCTGTTTTGATTGATTCTTAAATGTACTTAATAAAGAGCATTTAATTAAAAATAATTTAAAAATTATTTAAATATTTTATGTTTACTTAGCAAATAATAATTGTATCTATTTGTGGGGTACAAAGTGAAATTGCAATAGAGGTGTACACTGTGGAGGATTAAATCAGGCTAACTGAAACATCCGTAGCCTCCATATAATTATCATTTCTTTGTAGTGATAACATTAAAATTCATTCTTTTTGTAATTTACTAAGATAAATAGGCCAGTCTGAAAAGGTTACAAAGTAAACAATTCCAATTATATGACACTTTGGAAAAGACAAAGCTCTAAAGATAGTAAAAATAATCAATGGTCAGGGAGAAGAGAGCAAGAGTTGGTTTATTGAGGCAGAGGAGATACTTTAGGTTTGTGAAACTCTTCTGCATGATGCCTAGCATTATATTATTGGCCAATCTCTGAATTTTACTACACAAAGAGCAAAGTTGAATACATGAAAAACTTAAAAACTAATTTAGAAGATTGATAAAAGAGGAAAATAGGATGAAAGAAGCGAGGAAAAACATGAACTGTATTATGAATATGAGGTGAGGGAAAAGACTGGCAATCTAAGAAAAAAGTGGAATCCAAAACCAAAGATAAAAGATATTTTACACAAGTACTCTATTCCAGTTTATAACATTGTATCTCATGAATGTATGTGTTAAGAATAATGATACTTTTATATATGTGCATACTGTAAATGGACCCATAAGTAAATGACCATGTGGTCAATTTCCTCATTGTTGAAAAGGGAGGTACAGACTAGAAAAGGTACAATATAAAGACCCAAATTTTAGTGAAACAAAATTGAAGACATCATTATGAACCATGTTCTTTTCAGCATAATATAGGTACAGATGGCTACACCCAGAAACATGTATTGATAAGTGTGTGTGTGTGTGTGTGTGTGTGTGTGTGTGTGTTAGTATATACACACTAGTTCCTTGTTCCATCAGTGATGATGCTCCAGTGGCAATAAACACAGCTAGCTTCCCAATTTCAGTTTCTATTAATGTTCAATAATAACAACAACAAAAGGAAACTGGGACTCCTTGGTAAAATCATTGATTAAGGAGAGGGACAGGAGGTAGAAAATCTGAGCCTGGAAGCATGTTGTAATGCAAAGAAGAACATGCTTGGAGAAAAGTTAAATAAACAAAAATGCAGTGATGGATGTATGTTAAAGGGAGAAGAGAGTCAAAAGATCCACCAAGAGCCAAAGCAGGGCAATTTGACCTAAATGAATAAATAATTAATCAATAAAATTCTGTTGGATTAAATTCCAACATATAAAATAAGCATCAATAAGTTCAGATTGATCAAACAAAGCAATGAATTGTGGAGTAGAGACAACTTTCTCATTCATAATTCTAGATAACTTTTGTGCACTTTGTTGAGAAGGAGGTGAAACATAATTTTGCTTAAAGGAGAAAAGTAGGAAAGAGGAGATTAGTTTGACACTATGTTACCCTGCATATCAAGATAAAATCAACACTGATGAGAGAAGTTTAAAGTAGTTGCTCTTGATAAAATATGGTGCGGACAATTTATCTCCATGGTCTTTAGCTCCCAGACCCATAACCCAAAACAAATCATGAAAACAAAGCAGATAAATATCAATTTTATATAATACCTAACCAGTTCTTCCTGAAAATATCATCATCATAAACCAGGTAAGTCTAAGAACATGTTACAGTAAAGAGGAGCCTAAGGAGGCCTGATGACTAAACCTGACACTGTTCTCCTGGATGGGATCCTAGAACACAGAAGGAAATGAGGCAAAAACCATATATGAACAAGCAAAACAAACTATAACACTATAGCAATAATAGTTGATTACATATAAATAAATCTTATGAATGTGCTAGAGAAAAATACCTATGGGGTTTATTGGAATTCTTCATCGTTTTGAAAATGTCAAATTGTTTTAAAAACTGAAGATTACTTTCAAAGCTATAAGATAATTTGAATAGAGTAAGTAAAGGATTATACACAATGCAGTTGAAAAACCACATATGAGTCAAATCACATAATACTTTGTAATTTGACATTTCTTCTCAATGCAATGGAAAGCTACTAGTAATTTAAATCTAGTATGTGAATATCCATTTATGATTTTAAAAGATCTAGCAGTTTGGAAAAATGAATTAAAGTCGGTGGTATATAGCATGAGGGTTTGAGAATTAAAACAAGTACAGCTTTTAAAAAATAAAAGCTTTAAAAAAAGTTTTAAAAACTTTTTTTAAGTTTTAAAAAATAAATCTGTTAAAATAGAACAAGATAGAGGCATTTCAGGTTCCAAGGTTTTAATGAAAGAACATGAATTTGAAGTATACCTTAGATGCAAAATTGACATACTCAGTTATATGCTAAATCTTTGGTTGAAGCAGAACAGGTTGTAAATAATCACATGAATTTCTAGTATTCCTGTTAGAGAACATTTATAGAGATGTATAAAGATACAGGACAAATCTTGAGGAAAACTTTAGAATTTTACTATGGATGTGCTATATTTAAGAACTTTGAGTCTTGTTGACTGAAGTTATCAAGCAGTAAATCAAATGTGCTTGGAAGTATGGTCAAAATTAGAAAGAAAGTTTTGACAGTGAAAGCATGAATGTCATTCACAAACAAGAAAATTAAAGAAGAATAATCTCTAAAGAGAAAATAGAAAGCAGAATTATGATAACCAGATGGCAGAATGGTAGAAGTTCAAGGGTAGAAAAAATAGAGTGGTAATTTAGGGCACAAAAGGGAAGTGTTCAAGGTTAATACTTCTAGGAGTCCTTAATGGATGAGAACATTATCATCATATAAATGGATATAGTGAACATTTTCAAGTCTTAAGACAGTTTTTCCTAAATGTGCAAAGACTGTTTTGATAAATGTATAATAAGTTTTTGTTGAGTGATGATACTAGAGAAATATAGAGGCAGAAAGTGTATTACTGCATAAATAGAAAGGAAGCCACTGGCTTTTATACTGACCGGTAACTCTCTAATTGGCATAATTAACTAGTTGCCACAATAAACATAATCTTTAAATTCTCATTGGCCAACACACAAAAGGCAGTTTACCTGATTTATCTGGGAAGAATAAATTGACCTAAAAACAATTCCTAATTTCTAGTCATGAGATAGATAAGGTGCAAAGGGATGTGAGGATAGTCTCCCCTAGAGAGGGACTTTACTGACCCAGAAGACACTCAGATTTTAGTTAAGGCAAGGTGATTAGAGGAATGATTCAGAGTAAGGTAAGAATATTTGAAAAATCGTACATGCACAAATCAGCACAGGGAGAAAATTAGGGAAGAGTAGTAAAGATGATTTATGTATAAAATCACGAGGTATATATGAATCCAGGGATAATGAATAACAAACATGTCTAAGAGTAACAAAGATAAACAAAATTAAATTGTACTGAAATTGCTGTCAAACAGTGTTACACAAACTGATAGAAAATCACATGAAATTAAGAGATATAGGTAAAAAAATTTAAATCTTATTTCTCCATTAGTACTTTTTTTGCTATTTCAACTTTTCACTCTTTTGCTTCTCCATGTAATAATAATGCAAGTAATGTAATGAATTACTCTATTTTTAAAACAATATTGCATGTTCTGAACATATTATTTATGTTCTGCAAACTGCCTAAGATTAACTTGTAAAAGTGGTTAAAATTTAGTCTTAGATTTTGAGTTAGTAAGACTTTTTCTTCACTAACATAATAATTTAGAGGAAAAGTCAATATGATTATTTGAAGTCTATCATTTTCCCAATTAAAGTTATTTCCTCTGTGATACATAGTTAAGAACTTCCACTTCTATGCATTTTATGCATAGACTTAGAGAAATAAAATTTCAGAATTTGATGTGTTTTATTGACATAGGCAATGGGATATGGATATGCATGATTGATACACTTTCCTTTTAAAATTAGTTTACCTTTCATTGTCCAAATAAGTCTTTCAAACTCTTCAAATTGCTTGATTTCTAGCTGTATTTATATATACTCTGCATTGTTTCCCTCTACTTCACGTGGTAGGGATGATAGTAACAAATGAGAAACTGTCCAAAAATTTCCTGTTATCTGTTTAAAAAACCAGCAGCATAAACTGTAAAACCTTATCCCATGACAAAGAAGAGTTTAGATTTTTGTGAAAAAAAATTTTTATTTTTCATGATGGACACTAAAAAATCAACAAAATTTATGAGGGCTATTCTCTATCCATGATTAATTAAGATCCCTACTCCATAATTAGACCTACCTCCAAATAAAATAAGGCCATGGATAGAATATTTTCTGTTATCTTTCTGTCTCAAAAACAGACTAAAGCAAATTCCAATGAAATTAAAGAATAGAGTAAAAACTATACAATGGTAAAATTTATAATTTTTACCAGTAGCATACTCCCTGATGTAGCTCATTTTGGAGAAGAAAAATGGCTCCTAGGTTTTATACACAGCCTTGGTAGAGCCAGGTCAGGGAAGAGTTAACTACTTTTGGTGTGCCCTTTTGGTAGGGAGGGGGCAAAACCAGGTCATGGGATGAGTTTTGATCATGGAATCAATTAGGGTAGGGCTGGAGGAGAGGTAGGTAACCATATCCTTCACATAAACATGTATATATAGTAAGATTATATATTCCTAGTGTGTAAAAGATATTTGTATGTACACATATATACATAAAATATACATATTGTATAAAAGGTGTATATATATATATATATATATATATATATATATACATGCTTTTTATGTATGATAAGACATATAGACACACACACACACACACACACCCTGAATTATATGTTGCTTTTTAATCTGGTCTTTCTCTTGATGACTGAACCACCCTTATCAAACCATCATTTTGATAACTCCATTTACTGGTAATGAGTTCTGCTTCCTCAGGTGTTGATCTATAACAACCAGAGAAGCATGCTAAGGCAAGCATATACTAAGCAGATTTTATTTAAAAGTAGTGACAGAGACTTCTTCCATGAGGGAGAAAAGGGCCTTGACTGATGTTCTGGAGGCCTAAGCAGTGAGCATGCCATACATCTTTTATAGTTAGGGTCTCTTTTGTTCACCTGTTCTTCCCCGCATCACTCTCCTCCGTACCTACATGACTAGACCCAGGAGATGCCCATGACATAGCAAAAAAGATGAGAAGCACATGATGGGGTGGGGAGGTCACAGGGAGGATTCAGGCATGTAGGGACCCAGGGGGCATTAATTATCAACTTTTTGGGAAAGGCAGTTAAGCTATAACCGTGGTGACCAAAAGGATTCTGGAGACACTGACATTCCAGCTCCCAGGGTGGTCTCCAACTTCCAGATGCAGATGGCTTTAATGGCTTTCTTGGTTTCCATTTCCTCAATTTGACCTGATCCCCTATTTGTACACTAACTGCCTGTCCCCACTTCTGGCTTCAATTTTAGGATGGTTCTTTACACTTTTCAAATTCTCACCAATTAATTAAATGGCTGCTACATAACTTGTACCCTTTTCATAGGAATTGAATAAGTGTATGTAATGACATGTCAAAAAAAAAATGGAATGATTGAGGTGGAGAAACTGTTGCAAGGCCCTCTATTATCCTAAATCCTTTAAAATCACCAAACTTGCAATGATATTAGGTCCATGCCAGCAGAAGTGCAGTTAAACTTTTCACCAGCCAAGAAAGAATTCTTTCTATGACAAACTTCTTTACTTTGGGTAATTAATAGAGAATGAAATTAAAGAAATCCTAAGAATGACTTTAATACATTTGTAGGCAATGTAAAAGCATTTTAAATCCTTTTTTTAAATTTTGTGAGCAAAGATGTGTTGTTAAAGAAGCAAGTTGAAGGTAGGAAATAGTGTACACCATTATTTGTATAAAGAAAAAGGAATTTTATAACTGAATGTAAGTATGTTTGTATTAATTTGCTTATACATTGAATAGTTCTATAACTGTGGTTACCTTTGATTGTGAATATTATATGGCCTAGGCCAGAAAGGGCAGGGAGCTTTCTCTTTCATAGTATATTCTTTTTAAGTTCATTTTATATATACATGTAAACAATTAACTTGTGAATGTTTATGATATAGGAAACCAAAATATGATAAAAAGTGACAATATGAAATAAACCTATGATGTTTTACATATTTTGCTGGAAAGAACCACCCATCTATATCAATTACTGAGAAATTGGTGGCTCAATCAGGTTTAGTTGTAACAGGAACACTGGGTTTCCTAAAGAGACATAATAGATCTGTTTTGCTGACTTTTCCTTCTGGAAATCAACTAACTCCACTCATTTGACAAATCTTCCATCATCATGTGCACATAGTTCAAGCTTTCTTCTCTAGGTGACGTCAAGCAAAGTTGCTGATTTAGTCTCTACAGACAGATTTCATGGATAAGTCACACAAAAAAGAATAACTTTTTTTTTAACAAATACATTCTTTACTCAAGTTACTGTTTTTCTCAAATCCTTTGTCTATTCGGTGAAATTCAACAAAGGCAAGATAGTCAGAAATGTCAAAAAGAAGTACATTTTTCCTGACTAATAATGAAAATGAAGGAAGAAAGAAATCTATGTGTTAACTCTTCTATCAAAGGAAGAAATCTATGTGTTAACTCTTCTGTCAAAGGCAAATCATTCCTAGCAGAGACTTATATCAGCATGAACTCAAAAGTTAACTTTTGAGATGATTTATAAAGCTGAGGTAGGGAAACACTACCCAAAGTAAATTCATTGAGAAATATTGACAAAGCAACCATTTTCTGCCTATTTCATCACCTCTCAGTGATTAAAGGGGAACCTATTCTTCTCAGGAGGACACTATCAGACTAAACTGCCGGTCCTTTGAATACAGTTATTGCTTTGCTGGTGTGAACTCATTCTTAGCAATGGTGTGATATCAGCTATGAATCTCCATTCACTTCAGGGGAGCTGTAATTCTTGCAGTACCAGACAGTTAGCCTGAATGGATTGCTACTGACAACAAATCTTTTGCAACAGAAGTAAAAAAGAAATCTTCCCTAGTTAAAGTAATTGCAGTTTAGGCTTATTATGACACTGAAATCCGTATAGGAGACTGAGTAATTGGGTTCCTATACTCCATTCCAGAAGTGATAAAGTCACTGAATTCTTGGACACAACTTTCCTGTGTTCCTTACATTTGTTCTTAGACACATTTTTGTTATCAAATAGGGTGTTCAGTTGAGGTCCCGGTCTTCCATGTCCCAATCAAAAAAATGAGCAAGACACACAGAAGTAACAAGGAAACTACAGATTGATTGAAGGTGAAGGTAATAGTAGCACTCTGAAATGTACAACAGAATGGGCTGAGCATGAGAAAAAGGCTCAAAACCCGGGTGTCTGGGGCTGGGGGGATAGCTCAGCTGGTAGAGCGCTTGCCTTGCAAGCGCAAGGCCCTGAGTTTGATCCCCAGTACCAAAAAAAAAAAAAAAAAAAAAACCTGGGTGTCTGGAAATAAGTGTCTTATATGCTATACTATGAAGCATTCTTTTCCCCTATGGGTGGATTAAAAATCTTTATTTCCTTATACTACCTGTTTAGAATAGTGGTCAACTTTACCCCATTAGTTACTTTAGAAAACTTAATTAGAATGCTGTCCATTTTACCTCACTGGTCATTTTAGAATACTGAACCTGTGGTGGGAGATATCATAAGTCATAAATCCTCAGAGATAGGAGTTGTCATGGTAATGGGACTCACCATAAACAGAGACATGATGACTCATCTCCCTGTCTTGTACTCCAACACCATTTTTCTTGTACCCTGCTTCTACCATCTTTGAATCCCTGAAATATTACCTAATAGTTTATCCTCATATGGCCATATAACTACAGATTTTTTATCACATTTCAGAACAGTTGCAAGTTCCAGATAGAGTGGTTTCTAACTCTTAGTAGAGGCTACCTATAACTATATTCACAGGCAACCTAAAACATGGTCAGTTACTAGTACAATTCCTATTCAATATGGTAATGATGGTCAAAGATAAATAGGAATACCTCCAAAGCTATGTATGTAAACTTGTAGAAAAATTACTAAATGTAACATACTATGTTTGAAAGAACAAATAACTGTATTTAGAGAAAGTATTTTGTTAAAATGAGCCAGTTTAGGATATTCAGAAGATTATGGGATACCTCTTTATGAAACAGAAATTGTAGTATCTACATTTACTCAGTGTAAAAGATTGTCATATGCACCATTAACTCTTTGCATCTTTATAGCAACCTCAATGACAACTTAAACTTTCTAGAAGTGACTTTAAGGCAGAGTTTAAAGAAACACACTTGGAAAATATGATGAGACAGCAAGCCTGGCAAAGAGAGATCCGAGCTACACAGCAGACCAAAGAGCAATGCTATCAGCCCCATGGTAGCTCTAAAACTAATGTGACTTATCTGAATTCTCTCATTTGGACCCCAAAATGGGCACACCTGTATGTCCCTGTCCAAAATCACTGAGTGGGCTTTTCCCAAAAGTGGTTGTCCTTCAATAAGGTAAATTTCTGCCTGGAGGAAATTCCTGAAGAAACTGACAGCCCAATCCTACCTGCAGATGCCACAACCACTAATCATGATAAGTCTTTTTTTGATGAGGTATCTGGAATTACAACTCTGGTCATCACAACCTAATTTAAAAATGGAAGGACATGAGAGTGAGAGAGGTTAGAATAAGTTAATACATTGAAGGTCTCATAACAATTGGTGGTATGGAAATCATACCATGGTTTGTTAACTTTATTTACAGAGCTCTGTCAGTGCTCCAAGTTGACTGTCTTGAACTCAAACAAATCTAGAATTCTTTAATAGGAACTTTGTATTTTAAAACTATCTTCCTTTATTTCTCTATCCCAGTATTTCAGGATGTTTGTAATGTTGACTTCTTTTTCTTGAATAAGAATAATTACCTCTGCTTCTTTTTGAAAAATCCAACCTGAACACTTTATTTTATCTTACTCATTTCTCATCATCTTTGAAAACTTGACCAATCACTTATCTTTTCCAATTTACTATCAATTTCTCCCTTGTGGCTTACTTTTCAAATACATTTAAAATATACCAAGATGTTCTGTTTCTCTTTAGAATTTCCATGACAGTATTTCTCATTTTTTACTTACACCTCCCTCTGGCTACACACTCACCTATTCGATGGCAATTTCAAGATTCCTTGAAATCTAGTTTCATCTCCATTTTGTGTATTCAAATTGTTTCTTACAGTGCAATATTGACATGAAAATTCTCTAAAGTAATATCCCCTTCCACTGGTGCACTGGATTCCACACTTACTCCTGAAATATCAGTCACCTTCTGCACTTTGCCTGTTATATCTGTGCTTCTTTAGTTGTGCCCCCTATCTTCTCCTCCTTACCCTGAAAGAATATTTAAATTCCCCACACATCTGTTCAGGCCCTGTCATATGTTTCTACTATGGTGAGTTAATTTTCATCTACATCTCAAGCTATGGTTGTATTTTTTTGTGTTTCTGACATGAATTCTAAATTGTACAGCAATAGAGTATAGCTAACTTTCAAACAATGAATAGTCTTGCAATCTTACTTTCATCAACTCAGTAACCCCTTTCCTTTCATTATTCAATGTCTTTATCATCATTGTGGTCTTCTCTGAACATTTTATTATTCACCTGTCAAAGTCCTATTAATTTTTACATGCTGAATATTCCAAATCACTTATTCTTATATATTGAGCATTTAATGATTTTCTACAATTTTTAAACTCATTCATCTTTTACTTGCAAGAGTATGTGTAATAAAAAAGGTATCAAAGATGTTCACTGAATTATTTAGATAAATTTAATAATACTGATTCTTTAACAAAGTAGAGAGTTTCCATAACTGAAGTTAGTTTTAGACATTCAACAAATATTTTTAGAGTTCCCAATATGTGCCAGGTACTGAGCTAACTGGAAAAGAAAAATAACTTCTCCTGAAATTCAGGAATTCATGAGTAGAGTAGAGGTAGAAAAATATTTTAAACTGGAGTTCCACGGTAAAAAGGGTACTGAAGAAATATGAAACTACCTTATATGCCAGATTGTATAGTCAGCAAATCTTCTGTTTACTCAATGGCAAGTAATATCTTATATTGCTTCTGATTTCTCATTGTATGATATTAATTTTATACTTTGTTTTATTGAAAATATGTATCCAAAATGTTCGAAGACATTGTAAACACTCACTTTTATGCATAATCTTTGGAGGTATATGTTATGCATAAATATAATTAAATGGTATTCCAACATACATTGCACAATACAATGAAAACAGGCAAAATTAATCATTGACTGTGAGCACAAGGAAAGAATTGTTGAATTAACAGTCTTCTGTATAGTACTTCATATTTCAAAACAGTTTCAAAACTGGTTTACTTAATAAGTAAAATGATTAATAGACAATTGACTAGCAAAAAATGAAAGCTAATCAAACAAAATCTTTAAAATTTGAGGAACATAAATATCATCAAAAGAACAATAATATATAGAAATATAGAAATACATATATATAAATACATTTAATACCAGATACTTTTTTTTAATCTTCTTTCTTATTTTGGGCTCACAGTTTCCCTTCAGTTTAAAAATTAGCATGTAGACTTATTTTCTCCAATAATGAGATTAAATACATGTCTTAATATCAAAGACAATTACTTAAATGACAGGCAGAGTCACACACAAATAGAATTAGTATCACCTGACAGAGTATCATAAAAGCATGGTGAAGGCCATCTCTACAGAAAGGTAATCAGAAGCATACTTGTGTTAGCCCCCTAGAATAAGTAAAGACTGGAAGCTGTAAAAGAGATTCTTAGGCAGGCATGTCTGATAACTATCAAGAGAAACTTCCAGAGTCAGAAATGTGTAGTCAGTTTAAGGTCTACAGATCTTCCTAAGCTACACAAGTAGGCTTAATCTATGTTTGTTAGTATGATTACCTAGCCCTAAGTAACAAAAATTTAGAAAACTCTACTAAACCCAGGTTATACCAATAAAAGTACATTTTACAAAATCAAGTAACTTTAAGTAGCTTAACTATATTTTCTGGGAACATCAGTGACATTAAGAATTAATTGTTGTGTTTACATTCCTGATAACTCTGACAAATGTTAAAGTTCCCAAATAAAGGCCTCGTTCTCTCCAGCCTTTGTTAGGCCTTATTGTGGGAACAACTCGGTTTTTTCACCTCCTGATGAGAGATTATTTACTTCTATCATCTTAATGATATTCATTGACATGATTCAGATGCTGCAACATTTACTTTGTATTAATCTCATTTCAGTACTCTTGTCTTTTTTTGTTTCTCTATCAAAGAAGCACCAACCTCCAGATGACTTTATAACCTGTTCTTCAGACTTCTACTGTGGACCACTCAATTGACCAAATTTTCTAAAAGAGAACACAAACTGCTTGCCCCACATGACCCTATTCCAACTCAAAGTAACCTGAGTAGTCTTTGACCCTTTCCTTATAGCAGTACGAATTTCCTAAAACTAGAGGGGGAAGCCAGAATTGAGAAGAGGCAGTTAGCATAGAAATAGGGAATCAGATTAAATTGAAAAAATGGATGTCATGAAAGTCATCTGCATCTGGAAGTTGGAGACTGCCCCTAGGAGAATGGAATATCAAGGACCTCTGGAGTCCATTGATTAACAAATGTACCTGTTCTTGTCAAGGACTACAGGCAGGGAGCTGCTAATTAATGCCCCCTGGACCCCTACCTGCCTGAATCACTTTGTACCTCTCCCTGCCTTCTGCTATTCACCTTTTTGCTATGTCATGGGCAATTCCTGGACCTAGGCAGGAAGGAGAGATAGGGGGAAGAGAACAGAACAAAGAGACCCTAATCTGTAAGATTTGCAGGGCATGCTTACTTCTTTGGACTGTAAAACATCAGCCATGGCCCCCTTCTCCCTCACCAGACAAGTCTGTTTTATTACCTTTAAGTAAAACCTGCTTAATATGCTTGCCTTGGCAGACTTCTCCGATGTTGTGATGGCAAAATCAGACCTGGTTGTGAAATAAAATTAGAAAAGCTTTATGGTAAGAATTCAATGACTGGGGAAGGGGTCAGTTCCCCTCCCCTCTCTTAGGCTTTCTCCAGGAGGGCTCCTACCATTTGCAGTGTCAATAACTGCACTAAGAATCTGACTACTCCCTTCTGAAATGTAATAGATGTCTGTGAAAAGAGCTGATTTTTCTTATCTGTTCTGTGAGCATGCTTTATGTTAGAGATCCTGCATAAGGCCTTTGGCCACATAGATTAGGAATTAATAAAAAAAAATAGAGGAAAAAGTCCCAATGGTAGGATGGGTCTATGATGTTAAATAATCTATAAACATTGGAGAAACTGTGGATCAGTGTTCAGAATTTTGGAGTGCTAATCTCCCCTGGGCCTTCTGGTATAAAATAAAGTTTGGTTTCTCCTACTTTTTGAGTGCCTTCTTGTCATTTCCACAACATTATGCTTCAACACCTGAGGAAGCAGAACTCATCACTGGTAAACAGCAGTATCATTACTGTTCCCCTTAGTTGGAGTGGTGGTCCTGGCTGTCAGACTGTTTTTTTTTTTTTCTCTTTCTCCCAAATAAACATTTTTCCTACTTTAATCTCTGGTGGTCTCACTACATGTGGATAACTAGACCCCATAACACCTTGGTGTGCTTCTCTAATGTTCAAGCTTCAACATTTGAGGAACCAAAACTAGTCTCTGGTGAATGGTGGTATTGGGGGGAACTGAGGAGAATGGGGACTGAAATCAAATTCCATACATACATGATTTTTGTCACAAGAAACCCAACTACTCAATATAATTATAATGCTTTAATAAAAAGACTGTATGCCATGATAATTTTTTTTGGTGGTACTGGGGATTGAACGCAGGGTCTTTATTCATGCTAGGCAAGCACTCTACCAACTAAATCATATCCCCAGTCATATTAATCTTTACAGAAAAGTAAATATAGCTATTTAAAATAGTTACATAGCATTCCATCAAATTCCTCTTGAGAGACATTTGAGATTCTTCACCTCATTTTACTAAACAGAGTTTACAGTGAAATTCTTTAAATTTACTCCATTTTGCTTTTAAATGTATATTGCATTAAGATACAATTCTTGGAAGTGAAATAGTTGTTCCCAGGTTGTGAGTTAAAATTTCCATATAAATTGACCATTGAAGGCAATCCATTTCTCTGGCTCCAGTGGGTCTAGAATGACTTGGAAACTATGTTTATCGATACATTTAAAAATCATTGCACAGGGGCATTCCAAGATGGCAGCCTAGAGGGTGCCTGCACCCCCAGCCGCTCCAGAACCCAGGAGTTAAGAAGGGGAGGCATTGAGAGACTCGGACTGAAATAGAGCCACAGGTGAGTCTGCCCACTGGGTAAAGCTCGGCCTGGGTGGCAGGCCCAGATAGAGGTGGCTTATTGGAGCCAGGCAGGGCAGCTAGAGTCTTCCACAGGCAGCCCTGCGCACTCCAGCGGTGGGCCGCGCCCACACAGCCAGCTTCTCCAGGTTCCCGGATGGGCCCGCTAGTGAGAGCCTTTCTGACCAGAACAAGCTCCAAGTCCTGGAACCAGCACAGCACAGCATACTCTGGCACGCAAGCAGCTTCAGGGACCAGGATAGGGCAGCCAGAGACTTACCCAAGTAGCCTGGACCCCTGCGGTGGGAGGTGCCTTTCAAGGCTAGCTTCTCAGACCAGACCACCCAGTGAGAGGTTTTCTACATAGAACCAGCCACAAGCCCCCAAACCAACGGAGAGCTTCCATCCGCAAGCAGCCTCTGGGATGGGATCAGGGCAGGGCAGCCAGAGACCTCTTCAGGCGGCTCTGCCCACTCCGGCCGCAGGCTTTCTTCACTGCGCGATCCAAGATGGCGGCCTAGAGGGTGACTACACCCCCAGTCGCTCCAGAACCCAGGAGTTAAGAAGGGGAGGCATTGAGAGACTCGGACTGAAATAGAGCCATAGGTGAGTCTGCCCACTGGGTAAAGCTCGGCCCGGGTGACAGGCTCAGATAGAGGTGGCTTATCGGAGCCGGGCAGGGCAGCTAGAGTCTTCCACAGGCAGCTCTGCGCACTCCGGCAGTGGGTTCCTCCCACACGGCCAGCTGCAGGGTGCAGGCCCACAGTGAGAGCCTTTTCGCACAAAGCCAGCTCCAAACCGTGGAACCAGTAGGGGGCTAGGGGCAGTTTTCTTCGGATGCACTGCATTATCAGATTCCTCCAAGACATCAGGCTACTGAAGGCTGGGAGGTGATACACTGGAAATCTACCAGGACACTATAAGCCAATAGCGGAAAACTGCAATATCTCAGGGTCCCACTGACAGCTGACCAATATGAGAAAACAAGGGAAGAAAATGTCCCAAACAAACCTAGATACTACATCAATAAAACCCAATGACAGCACAGCAGAAGAAATGTCAGAAAGGGAGTTCAGAATGTACATAATTAAAACAATCAGGGAAGCAAATGAGGAGATGAAAGAGCAAATGCAGGCATTGAAGGAGGAGATGAAAGAGCAAATGCAGGCATTAAATGATCGCACCAATCAACAGATAAAAGACCAAATACTGGAAGCAAGAGATCATTTCAATAAAGAGTTAGAGATACTGAAAAAAAAAAAAAAAAAACTGAAATACTTGAAATGAAGGAAACAATAAACCAAGTTAAAAACTCAATAGAAAGCATAACCAACAGGATAGAACACCTGGAAGACAGAACCTCAGACATTGAAGAAAAATTATTTAATCTTGAAAACAAAGTTGGCCAAACAGAAAAGATGGTAAGAAATCATGAACATAATCTACAAGAATTATGGGATATCATGAAAAGGCCAAATTTGAGAATTATTGGGATTGAGGAAGGCTTAGAGAAACAAACCAAAGGAATGAACAATCTATTCAATGAAATAATATCAGAAAATTTCTCAAATCTGAAGAATGAAATGGAAAACCAAGTACAAGAGGCTTATAGAACTCCAAACATACAAAATTACAACAGACCCATACCAAGGCACATTATTATGAAAATACCTAACATACAAAATAAAGACAGAATTTTAAAGGCCGTGAGAGAAAAGAATCAAATTACATTCAGAGGGAAACCAATAAGAATATCAGCAGATTTTTCAATCCAGACCCTAAAAGCTAGAAGGGGCTGGAACAACATATACCAAGCCCTGAAAGAAAACGGATGCCAACCAAGAATCTTATTCCCTGCAAAACTTACCTTCAAATTTGACGATGAAATAAGATCCTTCCATGATAAACAAAAGCTAAAGGAATTTACAAAAAGAAAGCCAGCATTACAGAACATTCTCAGCAAAATATTCCATGAGGAAGAGATGAAAAACAATGATGCAAATCAGCAACAGGAGGCTCTAGCCTAAAGGAATAGCCAAATAAAGGAGAAACCAAATCATGTCAAAAACAAATATGAGTCAATTGACTGGGAATACAAATCATATCACAATAATAACCCTGAATGTTAATGGCCTGAATTCATCAATCAAAAGACACAGACTGGCAGATTGGATTAAAAAGAAAAATCCAACAATATGCTGCCTGCAAGAGACTCATCTCATAGAAAGAGACACCCATAGACTAAAGGTGAAAGGATGGGGAAAAACATATCATGCACACGGACACAGCAAAAAAGCTGGAGTATCCATCCTCATTTCAGATAATGTGGACTTCAAACTAAAACTAGTCAGAAGGACATTACATGCTGCTTAAGGGAAGCATAAATCAGCAAGACATAACAATCATAAATATCTATGCCCCAAACATTGGCACATCCACATACGTCAAACAAATCCTTCTCAATTCCAGAAATCAAATAGACTACAACACAATAATACTAGGCGATTTTAACACACCTCTCTCACTACTGGATAGATCGTCCAAAGAAAAATTGAATAAAGAAACTATAGATCTCAACCACACAATCAACAATTTAGACTTAACTGACATATATAGAATATACCATCCAACAAAGAATGAATACACTTTCTTCTCAGCAGCACATGGATCCTTCTATAAAATAGACCATATTTTATGCCACAAAGCTACTGTTAGCAAATAGAAGAAGATAGAGATACTACCATGTACTCTATCAGATCATAATGGATTGAAATTAGAAATAAATGACAGAATAAAAAACAGAAACTTCTCCAATACCTGGAGATTAAATAATACACTATTATATGATGAATGGATAACAGAAGACATCAGGAGGGAAATAAAAAATTCTTAGAAGTAAACGAGAACAAAGACACATCATATCAAAATCTCTGGGACACTATGAAAGCAGTACTTAGAGGAAGATTTATTTCATGGGGCGCATTCAAAAAAAGAAGTAGAAATCAACAAATAAATGACTTAACACTACAGCTCAAAGTGCTAGAGAAAGAAGAGCAGACCAATACCAAAAGTAGTAGAAGACAGGAAATAGTTAAAAGCAGAGCCGAAATCAACGAAATCGAAACAAAAGAAACAATTGGAAAAATTAACAAAATAAATAGTTGGTTCTTTGAAAAAATAAATAAAATTGATAAACCCTTAGCCACACTAACAAAGAGAAAGAGGGAGAAAACTCAAATTACTAAAATTCGGAATGAACAAGGACATATCACAACAGACACGACTGAAATATAAAACATAATTAGAAGCTATTTTGAAAATCTATACTCCAACAAAACAGAAAACCTCAAAGACATCAACAAATTTCTAGAGACATATGAATTACCTAAACTGAATGAGGAGGACATACACAACTTAAATAAACCAATTTCAAGCAATGAAATAGAAGAGGTCATCAAAAGCGTACCAACAAAGAAAAGTCCAGGACCAGATGGGTTCTCAGTCGAGTTCTACAAAACATTTAAAGAAGAGCTCACTCCAATACTCCTCAAACTATTCCATGAAATAGAAGAGGAGGGAACCCTCCCAAACTCATTCTATGAAGCCAATATCACCCTGATACCTAAACCAGACAGAGACACATCGAGGAAAGAAAATTGCAGACCAATATCCTTAATGAACATCGACGCAAAAATTCTCAACAAAATTTTAGCAAATCGCATATAAATATATATTAAAAAGATAGTGCACCACGATCAAGTGGGTTTTATCCCAGGGATGCAAGGTTTTTTCAACATTCAGAAATCAATAAATGACATTCACCATATCCACAGACTTAAAGTTAAGAATCACATGATTATTTCAATAGATGCAGAAAAAGCATTCGATAAAATACAGCATCCCTTCATGCTCAAAACACTAGAAAAAATTGGGGTAGTGGGAACATTCCTTAACATTATAAAGGCCATCTACGCTAAGCCCATGGGTAATATCATTCTAAATGGTGAAAAACTGAAAGCATTACCCCTAAAAACTGTAACAAGGCAGGGATGCCCTCTTTCACCACTTCTATTCAACATCGTCCTTGAGACTCTAGCCAGAGCAATCAGACAAACCAAAGAAATTAAAGGGATACGAATAGGAAAAGAAGAACTCAAACTATCCCTGTTCGATGATGACATGATTATATATTTAGAGGAACCTGGAAATTCCACCAGAAAACTTTGAGAACTCATAAGTGAATTCAGTAAAGTAGCAGGTTACAAGAGCAATGCTCATAAATCCAATGCATTTTTATACATAAGTGATGAATCTTCAGAAAGTGAAATTAGGAAAACTACCCCATTCACAATAGCATTGAAAAAAATAAAATACTTGGGAATCAGTCTCACAAAAGAGGTGAAAGACCTCTACAATGAGAACTACAGAACACTAAAGAAAGAAATTAAAGAAAACCTTAGAAGATGGAAAGATCTCCCATGTTCCTGGATAGGCAGAATTAATATTGTCAAAATGGCTATATTACCTAAAGTGCTATACAGATTCAATGCAATTCCAATTAAAATCCCAATGATGTACCTTGCAGAAATAGAGCAAGCAATTATGAAATTCATCTGGAAGAATAAAAAACCCAGAATAGCTAAAGCAATCCTCAGTAGCAAGAGTGAAGAAGGGGGTATTGCAATACCAGATCTCTACTACAAAGCAATAGTAACAAAAATGACATGGTATTGGTACCAAAATAGGTAGATCAATGGTACAGAATAGAGGACATGGACACAAACCCAAATAAATACAATTTTCACATCCTAGACAAAGGGTCCAAAAATATGCAATGGAGAAAAGATAGCCTCTTCAACAAATGGTGCTGGGAAAACTGGAAAACCATATGCAATAGAATGAAATTAAACCCCTATCTCTCACCCTACACAAAGCTCAACTCAAAATGGATAAAGGATCTCGGAATCAGACCAGAGTCCCTGCATCTTATAGAAGAAAAAGTAGGTCCAAACCTTCAACTTGTTGGTTTAGGATCAGACTTCCTTAACAGGACTCCCATAGCACAAGAAATAAAAGGAAGAATCAAGATCTGGGATAGATTCAAACTAAAAAGCTTTCTCTCAGCAAAGGAAACTATCAGAAATGTGAAGAGAGAGCCTACAGAGTGGGAGAATATCTTTGCCAACCATACCTCAGATAGAGCACTAATTTCCAGAATCTATAAAGAACTCAAAAAACTCTACACGAAGAATACAAATAATCCAATCAACAAATGGGCTAAGGAAATGAACAGACACTTCACAGAAGAAGATGTACAAGTAATCAACAGATATATGAAAAAATGTTCAACATCCCTAGTAATAAGAGAAATGCAAATCAAAACTACCCTAAGATTTCATCTCACCCCAATTAGAATGGCGATTATCAAGAATACAAGCAACAATAGGTGTTGGCGAGGATATGGGGAAAAAGCAACACTCATACATTGCTGGTGGGGTTGCAAATTAGTGCAGCCACTCAGGAAAGCAGTGTGGAGATTCCTCAGAAAGCTTGGAATGGAAACACCATTTGACCCAGCTATCCCACTCCTTGGCCTATACCCAAAGGACTTAAAATCAGCATACTACAGAGATACAGCCACATCAATGTTCATTGCTGCTCAATTCACCATAGCCAGATTGTGGAACCAACCTATATGCCCTTCAGTTGATGAATGGATAAAGAAACTGTGGCATATATATACAATGGAATATTACCCTGCAATGAAGAATGATAAAATTATGGCATTTGTAGGCAAATGGATGAAATTGGAGATAAGCCAATCTCAAAAACTAAAGGACGAATGATCTCGCTGATAAGCGGATGAGGACATATAATGGGGGGTGGGAGGATTTAGCATTAGGTTTAGAGTTAGTGTTAGGGTTAGGGATAAGGAGAGCGGTAAGAATTAAGGAAAGAAGTACTGTATAGAGGGAAAAGAGGGGTGGGAGGGGTGGGGAGGAAGGAAAAAAAATAAACATCATTGCCCTATGTAAACGAATGATTACACAAATGGTATGCCTTGACTCTATGTACAAATAGAGAAACAACATCTATCCCATTTGTATACAATAAAAATAAATAAATAAAAATCATTGCACAATATATGAATTCAGGAAAAATAAAATTTCTGCATATTTTTCTTTATTTAAAATCAAAATTCTATACTTTTATTCATGTAAAGAATATAAACTATTGTAAAATAGGATATATGCTATATATCTAATAGAGGGAAATTGATAAAGAATGGCTTTACTTTTTTAGCAATCTCAGGATTGTAGTAGTCAGGGTTCTCTAAAAGAAGGGAACAAAGAGGATGTGTGTGTGTGTGTTTCTGTGTGTGTGTGTGTGTGTGTATATGAATAATTATAAAGAGAAGATTTATTAGATTGCCTGAGACTACACATCTGCAGACTGGAGAGCTGGAGGAACCAGTGGCTGTGCAGTCCAAGTTGTTGAAGACTCAGAACAAGAGGTATCATTGATGCTACCAATGTTGGTATTTATTTAACTGATTTTATTTTGGGTGTCCTTGGCTCTTCCCATGTTAAGATCTTGAGTTGTTTTATATTATTTATTTGAACAGTTTTGCTGCCTTTCTTCTATTGAGATCTTTCTCCTCTGGAAACTGAGTTTTAGGGAGTTATCCATTTTCCTAATATCTTAGAAGTATTTATCTCAATCAAATGCAAGTTTGCTAAGAGAAACATGTACCCTCAGGAGAAGAGAATCCCCAAGTCAATACAATGATGAGCACCAAATGTTTTCCAGGCTTCTGATCTATTACTTTATTTACCTCCTTAGTGCCAGATGGAAAAATCACTTTTTTATTTCCCTAAAATGTTTAAAAAGCACAGTTTTAATTTCTGTTGTAACTTGTCACAAATACTGATTATGCACAGAAAGGATTCCTCTTCAATCTGTGATCAAATTTGATATTGGGGCCTGAGGTTGTAGTTCAGTAGTACAGCACTTCCATATCCTATGTGAAGTACTAGGTTTGATCCACAGCACCAAGAAAAAATAAATAGATAAATTGCTTTGTGTCCCTCTGCAACTAAAAAATATATTTTTAAAATTTTGATATTAGATTTCTGGACCTCTGGCTCAAAATATGATTAATACAAAAGCTGAAATGAAGGACTGCATATATCTTAAAAGCAAAGATGGATGACTGCAGTTGGTACATACCAAGATAGGCTATGGTGCCACTAAATGGACTCAGACAAATTTCTTTGTGTGACACACATACACTTAAATAACAAAAATACATAAGAAAGATGAAGGAAATGACCACAGACTTCTTTCTGAGTGCACAGTGTGGTGTGGAGCAGCCCTAGTCCTATGCACAAGCCCTTCTGACATATTGGGCCTCCTTCCCCCTCTGTTCATCTTCATAACCACTTCTCATTCAAGTCAGTGTTCTCTCCTGAGAGATGAACTGCCTTCTTCGACCTTCATGTCCTTCAATCTGCATTTCTCAGAGTGGCCAAGTGTTAACATAACCACCTGATTAAAACCACTCCAATTAGCACTGTGTAGCAGAATATAATGCAAACCACAAATGAAAAACACATATGTAATAAAATATTCTATGATAGTCATCAAAATTCTTAAAAAACAAAAATGATTTTAATTGTATATTTTACTTAGCCCAAAATAGAATATCCAAAATACTATCACTTCATCATGAAATCAATTATTTTCTGTTGCTATAAGAGGATATCTAAAATTGGATAACTAATAAGGGAAAGAAGTTTATGTAGCTCACAGTTCTGGAGGTTGGAAGTTCAAAAGTGGTTGGGGACATCTGGTGAAGTCTTTGTGTTAAATTATAAGATGGGGCAAAGGCAGATCAGATAGGCATGTGTAGAAGAGAGGAAACACAAGGGGAAACTTGCTCCCCTGGTAATGAGTCCAGTCCCAGAAATCTGATCTACCTCATTGCCTTGTAAATAGCCAGCCTCCCAATAGCCACAAGGGCAATCAAATTTCAACATGAGTTTTGGAGGGAACAAATTATATTAAAACTATAACATCAGTAAAATATGTTACTGAGATAGTTTACATTATTTCTTCATATAAAGTCTCTGAAATCCTATGTACATTTTACTCTGTGGTATCTCCATTCAGAGGAGCCAGAGTCCAAGTGCTCAGGGGCCAACACAACTTATTGACCAACACAGCACCAGAGTCTCTGTCTACCATCTCTGAGTGGCATCCCCCCATCTTACTGCACTCCAAGTTGATTTCTTTTCTTCTCTTCCTCAAACTCCTTTTTACCTTAGAACCTTCACATGTGGATCTCTTCTTGATATGTTATTCTTGTTGACTAGACCATCTAAGTTGCTCTTACCTTATCGTTTCCCTCATGCATTTAATTCAATTCATGATCATAAACAAGTTTGTGTATTTAGTGTCCCTTTTCATAGAAGAATACAAGCTTCATAAGACCACAGATCATTTCTGTTCAGTTTGTCTCAGCATATTAGGTATCTAGCCTGCTTTGCACATAACAGACAATCAAAATTATTTTCTAAAATATGAATGGATTACTGAGGTATAAATTTCCCCAGTCTAGTATTTTTCAAAGCATAAGCTGTATCCTATCAGATGAGATTAAATTGGTTTGGTCTATAATCAATTATATTAAGAAAAATAAACAGAATAAACCAGGGTATGAGTGTGTGGAGTTGTAATGCATCACATTGTTTTTTGCTGTGAGTTGTGTTTGGAAACATGGGGGTGCACTTGATATACCTGAGCAAGATGAGATGCTATAGGAGGGTTACATTTCAATTTGGGTCAAGCAAGCTCTGATGTCCTCAACCTGTGGAACCAGAGCTGGGGTCTGAGATTTAGTAGGCAGAGATTTAGTAAAGATACCAAAGATGGTGATCAGCCTCCTTGGTCAGCAATTTAATAAGGGGAAGTTGTTGAGTATGCAATACTCCCTGTGCAGGGATGCTGGCAGATAAGCAGAGGAGTGGAATGTTGTCAGCCTGACTGAGTCCTGCCCATTAGACATCTTCAGACATCAGGAATGGCTGCTCTGTGGAGTATGACAGTGCCCTGGCTGCAAACTCTCTTAGCATCTTAATGGCCAAGGAACAATGAACTTTCCTGTACCCTCTGCCATTCATCCAGTGTCCTTCCATTCCTATTGCTTCATGGCATCTGAGAACAGATGCAGGCCCATCATGTCGAATCATAGTGCCAAAACCAAGAATTGTGTGAACACTAACTACCACAAAGGCTAAGATACAACCCTGCCTGGTGAGTAAACACAGTCTCCCAAATTTCAAACAATGACTAATTTAAATCCTGGAACTGGGCATTCCAGGTGCAGTGAATGGAAACTCCAAGCAGGTGACTCCTAAGCCGGGGGCATCTCGAGGGAGAAGGGTAAGTGGCAGATTGTGGCCAACAAGCAAGAAGGTTCCAGCTTCCAGCAGACCAGGGTTCTCAAGCACAGAATAGGATTCAGAATACTAGTTCCAGACAGAGGGCCTAGAAAGGGCCAGGCAGGAATCTGATCAGAGGTTGTATGAAGAGTAAGCAGATGGAGTAGGCATTTGGTCTTTTGTTTGAATTCCACTGCCTTTTAACACCCTTTATATATTGGTTAGTTCCCTGCTTTTGAGTCTCTTTGTATTAGAAAGTAGTCTGAAAGGGATTTCTCCCATACTCATTTGCAGTGAGGAGTCAGACTTATGACCATGTGATGGTTCTGCCAATCAGACATGCCTAGTCATGGGGAAAATAGGTGGATAAGACATAATCTTATCTGGGTCTGGTTGGGGTAGAACTCCAGGCTTTCAGAGGCAATGACAGAGGTTCAATGCTGCATCAGGACCTGTGAGATCTGTGCCTATGTGATGGGTATATCCCTAGAGCAATGATGAATATAAGGTCAAACCATCCCCCTTAGGTGCCAACATGGCACTGGCCAAGCTTCTCTTCCTGATTTTACTCCTCATAACTTCTTCCTGCCAGCGCGAACTCGCACCCAATTGGCACTTGACACCCTGCCCAGAACCCCAGCAACAAGGATCTCCCAATCAACTCTCACCCCCATTTCATGCCCCAACCAATCAGCCTCTTCCTGGCCTATATAAGTGTGTGCGTTTTTAAAATAAAAGGGAACTTCTCCTGTGATTTGCTTTGGACTGTGGCTCCGTGTGCTTCTTTCATTGGTGCCAAAACCCGGAAGGGGAAACTCCTCAAATATTGAGGACCCCCTCCATCCACCCAGTCAAAGCTTCTAGCCCTTGTCTGCCTTCTTGAGCACTGGCTACCTTGCAACCACCACCAGCCAATTTCTAGGTGAGTCACGCCTCGGGAGGCAGCCGCCCTTAACTTGACTATCGCAGGTTGTCTGGCCGTGATCGCCTGGCAGCCCCTGATGTCTGGTTATAGGGAGGAGACCACACCCAACCTCAGCCTTCATGACCACAGTGGACTCCTAGGCACCTCTTTCCTCCCTCAGTGGGGCGGGAGGGAACAACAGATCCCTTTCTCTTCTCTCTTCTCTTGATCTTTCTCTCCTCTCTCCTCTCCTCTTTCACGCTGACTGGCAAAAGCCTAGAGCTAGGTACTTCATGACCTCTGACATTTCACCCCGGCAGGAAAAATCTTGGGTGATGACCTGACTTTTCCCTTGCCACTGACTCTGTCGAGTCCTGTGAATGGTTTCACTCATTGGGGATGCCTGAATGAGTCGCCCATTCACTTCCCCCAGACCAGAGAACTCTCTCTCTCCCTCTCCCCTCCTCTGCCTCTCATCTCCCTCACTTCCTCTCCACTGTAAACAATGGGGACCTCTTCTTCCCTCCCAAACGACTCCCCCTTAAAATTTCTACTATCCAACTTAGCTCATCACTCACTCACTCCAGATATTAAACCTAAAACCCTCATTAAATTCTGCACCCAAGATTGGCCTTCGTACCTGTTAGACAATCTTAGTTGGTGACCTCCCGAAGGCTCCCTTAACCCCCAGATTCTCAGGGATCTTTGCAAACATTGCCAGCACTCGAAAAAGTGGAAGGAGATCCCCTACATTGAAGCCTTTACCCTCCTCCATTCTCACCCCAATTGCTGTTCTTCCTGCAGCCCTCATCAGGTTCTCCTCACCTGCAAACCCTCCCCTACCGCGAGCCTGGAGCCTGCCACCTCCTCTTTCGATCCCGTGGACAAACAACCCCCCTACCCTTGCCCACCTCCCTCTGTCCCTTCTTCTCCTTCACCATCCTCTCCTGAGTCCTCTTCACCATGACCCTCCCCTGCCCCTAACTTCTTCAGCCCTCCAGCCACTAGGTCACACTCCCAAACCACCCATTCCCATGTCCTGGCAACTCTTTGAGAGATCACTGAACCCAAAGGGATTATACAGGTTCATATTCCATTTCCAGACTGATCTCACCCAGCTTGAGGAGAGATTGACTCTTTCATGACTGATCCCACCATGTATATTCAGGAATTCCAGTGGGTCCTCCAGGCTTACAGTCTCACCCACCATGACATCTACATGCTTTTATCCAATACCCTTCTTCCTGAAGAATGTAGATGGGTATGGGATTTAGTGCAAGCCCATGCAGATGACACCCACCATGTTAATCCTAATCATCCCACCGGTCCCCATGTGGTTCCTGAACAGGACCCAGACTGGGACTATAATACCACAGCCAGAGTGCGGCTGAGAAATCAGTTTGCTGCCTGCATAGTTGCTGGCCTTGAGAAGGCTGTCCATAAGGCAGTTAATTTCCAAATAATCCAGGAAATAATGCAGAAAAAAGATGAAACCCCTTCTGAATTTTTAGATCTTCTCACTAAGGCTCTCCAACAATATACCAACTTAGATCCCGAGACCCCCGAAGATAGACATGACCTTATGACTTATTTTCTATCTCAAAGTTACCCTGACATTAAGACTAAATTAAAAAAACTTGAACAAGGGCCCACAACACCTCAGACTGAAATTCTGGCTATGACTTTCAAGGTCTTCCATAACTATGATGAGGAAACTGAACGCCGCAAATACCAGAGATATGAAAAGGCAGAGCATAGTAAGTTTCAGATGCTCACTCTGGTCCTTCAAACATGGTGCCATCATCACTCACAAAGTAAAAATCCAGGTGCCTGCTTCAAATATGGAAAAGAAGGCCACTGGGTGAGAGCATAATCCACCCCAAGGACCCCTATTACCTCTTGCCGGAAATGCCAACAAATAGTTCACTGGGGATCAGACTGTCCCACCTCCCGAAGGGGAGCCGCAGCCAGGAACCCTAATGCTGACCTCCTGGGCTTGGCACACAATGATTGTAGGGGCCTTGGGTCCTTCTCCCTGGCCATCACTGTTGATAGGCAGGAACCCAGAGTGGAAATTCATGTGGATGGGCACCGTATTAACTTCCTCTTAGATACTAGAGCCACATTTTCGGTCTTGAGGGAGTTTTGGTGACCCACAATGCCATCATTCTCTCCTATTGTTGGGGCAGGAGGGAAATCTTTACTTCCACTAAAGACCCCACCCCTTACGTGTACCATAGAAAATTTCCCATTCTCACATTCCTTCCTTGTCACGCCCCAGTGTCCAGTGCCACTTCTTGGTAGGGACATCCTCTCAATCCTCAAAACCACCATCTCAAAACAGCCATCGTCTTCCCCCACTCCACACTTCCTAATGGCCCTCCTGACAGACGATCCCACAATTCCCTTTTGCTCTGACTGTGCCGGGCCACTAGAGGGCCATCCACACAACCACTTTCCTGTCCCAACCTACCTTGTCAATCCTATCATATGGGACACCCAAAGCCCCTCCAATGTCAATTGCCCTCAGTCCACATTCGCCTTAAAGATCCCAACCAGTTTCCTAGTCAATCCCACTATCCATTGTCCACCACTGCCTAATTTGGCCTCCTGTCTATCATACATGATCTTATAATTAAAAAATACCTTCAGCCTACCCATTCTCCTTATAACACCCCCATATTAGTGGTTAAGAAACCTAATGGTACCTACCGGTTGATACAAGACCTTCGCTTCAGTAATTCCTCTGTTTTTCCTATCCACCCCCTCATCCCTAACTTGTACACTCTTCTTTCCCAGATCCCGGCCACCTCTACCATTTCTCTGTTATTGATTTAAAAGATGCCTTTTTCTCTATCCCCCTTGCACCCGAATCCAAAGACATTTTTGGACTGACCCAAAAACCAGACATTCTCAACAACTCACATGAACTGTCCTTCCTCAGGGTTTTAGGGATAGTCCCCATATCTTTGTGCAAGTTTTGGCAGCAGACCTGGAAGGCTTCCACTCAGCCTGCCCTGACTCCACCCTCCTTCAGTATGTAGATGATCTCCTCCTTTGTAGCCCTTTGGCTGAAATCTCCAATGTTGACACCATCAACTTACTCAATCACCTAGCCCAAAAGGGGTATTGGTCTTCCCCACAAAAGGTGCAAATCTCTACACACACGGTCACCTACCTTGGATTTCTCATTTCACATGGAAAAAAGGCTATTATCACTGACAGGAAATACCTCATTAACTCTCTCCCAAAAACCAAGGCTGAAATTTTATCTTTTTTAGGACTGGCAGGATACTACTGGGCTTGGATCCCAAATTTTTCCCTCCTAGCTAGACCATTATATGATATGGCAAAGGGCCCCCAGAATGAGCCACTACTTTCAACCACTCAACGGTCTTTTCAGATACTCAAACAAGTGCTCCTTCGAGCCCCAGCCCTTCACTTGCCTAATTTATCCAAACCATTTCTCTTGTATGTTCATGAAAAGGGAGGGCAAGGTTTGGGGGTCTTAGGACAAGAGTACAACCCCACTTTTGCTCCAGTAGCCTATCTTTCTAAACAGCTGGATCCCACCATTAGAGGGTGGGCACCTTGCCTGTGAGCCCTAGCTGCCAGCCATGTCCTCCAGAAGGAAGCTCATAAGCTGACCTTTGGATCCCCTCTTACCATTCTTTCACCACATTACCTAAAGGATTTGTTAACCTACAAGGGACCCCAGTCACTTCCCCCCTCTAGGGTGCTTTCCTTAGTTGTGTCTTTTCTGCAGAATCTGGCAATGTCCTTTAAACCTTGCCCTCCATTAAACCCTGCCTCTCTGATCCTGACCTCCCCTCCCCCCAGCTGATTTCCCCATACACAGTTATACAGAAACCTTAGAAACCTTTTTACCCTGTCCCACTTCAATCTCTGAGGGATACACTGTCGTCTCCCATTCAACAACAATAGAAGCCAACCCTCTCCCACCAAACACTACTAACCAACAGGCCGAACTTCTGGCAGCTATTTGAGCCTGTGAATTGGCAGCAGGGAAAGCTCTATCCCTCTACACAGATTCTAAATATGATTTTCACACTTTGCTGTCCCATGCTGCCATATGAAAGGAAAGAGGCCTACTAACATCCAAGGACACTTCTGTTACCAATTCCAAACTTATTTCTCAACTTACTCAGGGCTACACAGTTGCCCTCCAGGCTTGTAGTCACTCATTACAAGGCACATCAATTTGACTCTTCTCCCATCACAGTCGGAAACTCTAGAGCTGACCAAGCAGCATGGGCAGCCACCCTCAAACTCCAGATACCTCCACTGTGCCCCTCCGGTGATATGCACAAGGAAGACCATAAACACCTTTTTCACTTCCTTCATTCCCTGTTCCACTCTAGCCCCAAAAGCCTGGCAACCTTCCCCCAATCTTTCTTCTCCCTCTTTGCAGACAACAAACCCTTCTTACAACACATATTCTTGACATGTAGCATGTGCCAGTGAACCAACACCAACACACCCTTGCAGCCTAAACCTTTTCCCTCTCACCAAAACCTGTGGGCACACCACTGTGGCAGACTGGCAAACTGATTTTACAACATGCCCAGGTTTAAACACATAAATATCTGTTGGTCCTACTAGACACCTTCTCTGGCTGGGTTGAGGCCTTTCCCACATCCAAGGAAAGAGCCTTTACAGTAGACTCCATTCTGATGACTCAAATCATTCCTCGATTTGGAATGCCCACCTCGATCCAGTCAGACAATGGTCCAGGATTCACCTCACACATCACCCAGTCTCTCACTCAGGCTCTATCTTTTCCTTGGCATTTCAATTGTCCTTATCGCCCACAAGCATCAGGGAAAGGTGAAAGAACAAATCGAACTCTCAAAGATATCCTTACAAAGCTCACCTTGGAATTAAGTATGGATTTGGTAAAACTACTTCCTCTGGCCCTTCTCTGCCTGTGGGCTCTGCCAAAGAAACCCTCACTCCTTTCCCCCTTTGAGATTATGTATGGCTGCCCCCTTTTCCCCCTGGCATCTCACCAAAAGCCTGGCCCCTTCCCAAAAACTATGCTCTACACCTTCTCTTCCACCTCTGAACTGAGTTATGGAAGCACCAAGACTGGCTTCTCCCTGACCCCAACCTCTCATAGAACCCCCTCCCTCTAACACCTGGTCAGTTTGTGTACTATTGTCCCCCAGGAGAGATAGACCTCTCAAGTCAAAATGGGAGGGCCAAACTTCGGTGATCTTGTGTACTCCAACAGCTGCCAAGCTGCCCTCCCTAACAATTGGCTAACTCCATGGATTCATATTTCCAGGCTAAAGCCAGTCTCCAGTTTCCCAGGCCCTGAAGAAACTCACCTGGAGTCTTCAGTGACATCTTCCTGTGGACCTCAAATGAAATACTCTTGCTCTACCTCTCCTCATACCCCTTAAAGCTTCATTTTACCCACATCTCCCTTCTTGAGTCAGTTCCTGAACATGATCCATGTTAGTCCAACCCTAACCCCTATCCTCCTACCCCTTCTCCTTATGCCCCTATTAATAACCTCCACACCTTTTGTGTGGAGATTTAAGGTGAGGCAAACAAACACAGAAAAGAACACCAAGACCACCTCTCTGGCAGCAACAGCCAACTTTCCCCTGATGGGTTGCTCTGGCATTATTCATATCTCATTTCCCCTGACCACCAAGCTCTTTCAACAGGCTACCCACCCCTACCTTTGCCTATTATATGATCAAACCTGAAATTACTGCAAATGGTGGCCTAACACCTACGGAGGCTGCACATATTGGTCTTGCAGGTTATGATGCCTTTTCGGAACAGCTGAACATAGGCATCTTTTCCTATGTTAGCAATGCCCACACCTACAATCTCACCATCAAGAACTCATGGAATCCTCAGTGGGCTTCAGGAGTAACTGCTTCTGATTACTGTAACAAATATTCTCGCACTCCCTGTGGATCCCTCCACATATCTCGGGAATATGTCTCCATAGGCACCCAGGTTTCTCAGGTATCCTCTGACATCAAGCATTTGGAAAAAATCATCATGCAGGCCCTACAAAATTCCTCCTCCTCCTCCTCCAGCTCGTTTTACTCCTGACTTCAGATACTAAAAGACACCATTGGCCTCCTCAATAGCACCTTTCCAACTATTAACCCTGCCAATTGTTTTCTTTGTGCTTCTCTGAACTAACCTCTGCTGGCTGCGGTTCTCCTAAATGCTACAAGCTACACATTCCTTTCTCAGGAGTCTTCCATAAAACATTTTCCTCACATCCCCTTGTGGGAACCTGAGGACATCACCTCCCACTCACCTCCCCAAACCAACATCTATGGAACCCAAGCAGCTCCTTCAATGACCTGTCCATTAACATCACTCTTAATACTACTTATGCCCAACCTGGACATTTCTTTTGGTGTAACGGAAGCCTCACAAATGTCCTCTTTAAGAACTTAACCTCCCTTTGTGTCCTTGTCACAATTGTTCCACAGTTAACCCTTTACAGAAGCTCGGAACTTCAGTTCCTTATATCCCCACCTTCACGTGCTAAGCATGCAGCTTTCCTACCCATACTGGTTGGTGTTTTATTGACCACTTCCCTTGCTGGGACGGGTCTATCAGGAGGTACCCTTGCCCATTCTTATGGGTCGTTGAGGATATCAACACCTAGCTGGAGAGAGCTCTATCCTCTACTGCCTCCTCCCTCACCTCTCTGAAATAGCAGGCAACCTCCCTGGCCCAGGTGACTTTCCAGAATCACGGGGCTCTGGACCTCCATACGGCCGAAAAAGGAGGAACCTGTGCATTCCTTCAAGAAGAATGTTGCTATTATATTAATGAATCTAGTGGAATAAAATATCATCAAATTACATAACTTGGCAACAGACCTACAAAGATCTCCCCCCAATTCCCCATTTTCCTGTGGTTCCAGGACCATTATCCATCGTTTTTCTCGCCTGTCTCTTTCTAACCTGTATCATTAAGTTTCTTCAGAACCAAGTGGGTAAAATCTCTAACCAGGCTTTTAACCAACTTCTCCTCAGGAATTATCAGTTACTGGCAACAGGTGAACCCAGCACCTCCTCTCGGGAACACCTCACTACCTGTTTAGGGAACTGTAACCAACCTATGGACCTCTTTCCTAGAGGCCCTCCATCAGGACACCTGGCTCATTCCATCCGAGGCCCTACAAGGGACATTCACCAACCTCACCCCCCAAGAAACCTTCCCTTTTTTGGCCTTGTTATGGGGCTTCTTGACCATCTTCCTCCCGATTCCCCCACCCTGTCCCTGACTCTGCCCCCATTCAGCAGGAAGTAACTGGACTGAAAGATGTCCCTTCCAATATAAAACAAGAAAGGGAGGAATATAAGGTCAACCACCCCCCTTAGGTGCCAACATGTCACTGGCCAAGCTTCTCTTCCTGATTTTACTCCTCATAACTTCTTCCCGCCGGTGCAACTCTCACCTAATCAGTATTCGACACCCTGCCAAGACCCCTAGCAACAAGGCTCACACAATTACCTACCTTCTCCTGCCGGCACAAACTCGCACCCAATTGGTGCTTGACACCCCGCCCAGACCCCTAGCAACAAGGCTCACCTGATCAACTCTCACCCCGTTTCATGCCCCAACCAATCAACCTCTTCCTAGTCCTATATAAATGCTTGACACCCTGCCCAGACCCCTAGCAACAAGGCTCACCCAATCAACTCTCACCCCGTTTCCTGCCCCAACCAATCAACCTCTTCCTAGTCCTATATAAATGTGTGCATTTTTAAAATAAAAGGGAACTTCTCCAGTGATTTCCTTTGGACTGTGGCTCCATGCACTTCTTTCAATGAAAATAATTTGGATATTGCTGTGGTATGTATATCCAATCTGGGTCTATGATTCAGTAAGTTTCCTAATATTCTTTAAAATGTCTCTTTTCTTGTGAAACTGGTTCAATTGGGATTTTGTTTTGCAAATATGAATTTGAATGAGAGAGGAAACTTTAAAGACCAGGACTTGAGTTCAGAGCAGCATGGTTAAGAGCTATTGCCAGAACTGCACTGGGACCACAGTCCACATGGATTACACTGAATCTCAGTTCATGTTTCTGAAGAGCAAGGGGGATCAGATAAGAATGGAGCAAGTTTACAAAGCAGAACCTTCCCTTCTCAGTCATGTGCATGTTTAGGACCAATGGGAAATAAATTCCCTGGGCTGATTCCTTACATGCTCTTGTCAGTGTGTTGCAAAACTCTCTAGAAAGGGACACAGAGACACATAGATGAGAAGGTCATATGAAGGCAAAGGCAGAGACTTGAGTGATGCTGTTACAAACTGAAGAAAGCTGGGAGCAACCAGAAGCTGGGAGAAGTAAGAAAGGGTTCTTCCCCGCAGTCTGCAGAGTGAGCATAGCCTTGCCAAAAACTTGGACATGAATTTCTGGCCTTACAGACTGCAAGATAATAAATATCTGTTGAGAATTGGATGAATTTTCCTAAAGGCCTAGAAGTAGCATTCCTCACTCATACTGAATAAACTAGATAATTTAATTAAAAGGGATTATGCAAATTGCATCCAAGGAGCACTTGGTCCTCCTTACTGCAATTCAGCAGTATGAATGGGATGTCCCTCTGCATTTTTTACACAGTTAATTAATAAAACCACCATACTAGGCTTCCCAGGAAGAACCTTCTTAGAGGGTATATTTGGTCTCACGCGTTGAGTTTTGCTGTATGTAAGGGTCGAATTTTTGATTCTGTACTAGTAAGGTTGAGCTCATTTGTGACATAGAGGAAAACACAAAGTATCAATTTGCTTTACTTCTTAAGGCAAGGCAGTACTATCAGGACTGAGTTTGCACCCAAGTTCTTGTCTATATCAGACTTCATAACTCAGATGATTTTTCCCCAAAATAACTCTCCAATATACACATCCTTTCCCCCTTGAAAGCAGTGCAAAGAGAGTGGGTGAAATGGTCCAGGATTCTTGGTCAAGTATACCAAGAATGTGGCATTTAGGGAAAACATTAACCTCTTTTTGCACACTATTTTCAAAGCCTTACTTTTCTTTTCAGTTTTAAAAATTCCATCCAAAACTTCTTTTTTGATTAAAAAAAAATGACTCCTTCTCTCTGAGACTGAAAGAACTTTGCAAGGGCCAAGGACACTTTGATTCCACATCTGTGCCTCCCCCAATCCTCTCAGGTTAGTAGTCCCTACAGCAGACACACAGGGAAGGAGGATCTCAGGGGAGATGAGAGGGCCACCTGGAAGTAGGGGAGAATGTGCTTAAGATCAGAACTAGCTTCATAGCCCTTTTCAAAACAGAGATCTGGAGGAAGGATTCAAACACGTATGGTGTTACATTTCAAATGTTATCACATATATGGCCTCCTTGGGTCTTCACTTACAGATGAAGGAACAGAGAATTGGGAAAAGTGAGGAGTTGGCAAATTACATGTCTCACAGTGCCAGGGTTGGGTTTGGTTGCTGGGTTTTCTGTCTTCATCTTGTGCTTTTCTCAGTGGAATATCATGTCAGGACCCCTTAGCACTATACATAGAGAGGTTCTAGTGAACTTGAGCCTCTCCTTATTCAGTCCTCAGGGTAGCTGAACAGAGAGCTAGGGCATCCAAAGTGCCCAGGCTGTATATTTGCCAGAATTGGGAAAAGTTGGTACATTAGTCCATTTTTTGTTACTGTAAGGAAATACCCAAGGCTATCTACTTACAAAAAAAAAGAAAAGAGACTTACTTACCTTACAGTTCTGGAGGCTTCAGACATCAGTTTATGTCTGGTGAGGAATTCAGGGCAGAGGCATGTACGAGAGGGAGAGATCACATTACCACACAAAAAGAAAGAATTTAGGAGTTCTACTCATCTCGTAGCAGTTCTCTCTCTCAAGAACTAACTTGGGATCCCCTGAAAATCATCTTAATCCCTTCTGAGCCAGCACCCCAGTGACCTAGGGACCTCACACTATGCTCACCTCTTAAATTTTCCACCACTTTACAACCTTGTCACAATAGGGACCAGGATTCCAGCACATGAAACCTTAGGGTACACACTCAAATCATGTTCTAATTCCATTAGTTGGAAAGTACTGGTGGAGAGGAATTAGATCTTAGTCATGAAGTCAGAGGAAAGAGCTGTGGAAGTTTTCCAGTTAGGAGTGGTTACTTTCTTACCATTTTCACATTTAGCACTAGTGGTTCTGGGTGACACTTTGTCCTGAGTATTTTGAAGTAGAGACCTGATGTCACTGGGAAACTGCACAGCTGGGACTGGAAATTTCTTGGCCTGACTTCTGAGGTCCCTCTCTCCTGGCTTTTGAAGTGCACTGAGATGAACAAACATGCCTTGCCTAGGCAGTTAGTGATAGACCTAACCACTGATACACTGGCTAACTGTGAATCACAGGCTAAATCCTGTGCTGGGTCATGTCTCCTTCTCTTCTGTGGCTGTTTGGGGGAACCTTGCAGAAGAAGGATCCCCACACATTGCTAGGTTCAACTGTTAAGACTGATAATGCACACAAAAACCAAGAGGATATTTAGGCTTTTTGAGGAAAGCTGTGAAATCCCCAAGCAGGTCCCAAAATGTTTTGAGAGAGCAGATAAAGGAGACTGGTTTGGGGCTTTATGGCATTTTGGGAATACAATCTGGGTGAGGGTCATTCACATGGACAAATTCTTGAATTGTTTGAATCTCCAGTAGATGCCAAAGTTGACAACTCTGCAGTTTCCTGACCAGCATTGGGGCAAAAAAGATTGATAAGGCTTAAAGGTCATTAGGAGTTAACTATCAAAATGTGGGGCTATAAGGAGTTATGAATTCCTTTACCTCACCTAATTGTCTGTGCAGTGGGTGGGTACTTCAAGCTACTTTGAGTTGTTGCAAATAGTGTGCAGTGGATCTCAGTTTCTTATGGGATTCCATGAACAGCTGTGTTGAGTCTGTGAGAGGGATGACCTAGCAGAGGTATGGACGGATGTTCTTCTCCATAAATGAGCTTTACCAGGGTAGTCATGGCAAGGGCACAATGTGATACGTCTCAGTCAATAAAGACCTTTTCTACCTAACATGAAGGGATTTTCAGGAAAATGTTGGGAGAGAAATTGAAAGGAATTTCAATTAGGTTCCTAGAAGGTTTGACTAGAATCTAGACTCATATTTGTTTCATGGAGCTAAGAAACATATTGCCTAGAGAACCCAACTATCTTTTTTGCAATCAGTTTAACATAATGTGCCCACATGAATCTTTTCATATATATATCATGGCCTCCTTTCCATTCATAAACAATCCAAGTTTCTGAATTATCTGCTGGTGAATATAAAATAAAGCACATGCTCACTACCTTGGGTCTCACACCATAGTTTTGAATGTTTCTGAGTGCATCTGCATAGCAGCCTGGCCATCTTTTGCCCTTTCTGGAAGACTATGAGTGTCAATAGTGTGCCATCTATTGGACTGGATCTTCCTCTGACCTCATCTTATGTCTTTGCATTCCCTACCTTTCTGCTAAGAGAAGGGCCCACTGCCTCATGATTCAAGCTTAACCACACTCCACATGTGGCCAAGTGGTCTTGCATAGGATGGGTCTAAGTACTAATATCTTTTTTATCCTTGACCCAGAGAGGGTATATGTGTCTTACCAGTTCCCTCTCCTGAAAGAAGCATTTTTTCTCAGGAGCTTTGATGTCCCCTCTGAAATCTTTTATCTGCCACTGCCATAATGAATATCAGATGGGACTGCTCATGTTCAGGTGCCAGTTGTAGGTGAAGACTGAGAGTATACATCTAGTCAAACACATTTCACAATCCATGGTGGCAGAAAAAAATGATGGAGGAAACAAATCTCAACTGGAATAAGTAATCAACCCAATTAGTATCAGACTGTGACACATCTAGAATGTTGTAACCACTATGGTGATCACTGGAAGATTGTACTGAAATTAGATATAAGAAAAAAAACAAAAATAAGGATTTTATTAATTAGATGGGCCAACTGCTGTAATTCATACAAAGATTTTAGGCCAGATAAAAACAAAACATGGCTATATGGTTTTCATAGATTCACATCTAAAGTAGGGAAGATACAGAAAGTTCAAAATAAAGGAATAGAAAAGATGTAGCATAAAAACACCAAAAGTAAACTGGTGTTTCTCTATTAATATTACAAATATTATTATTTATAATGAAGTACAGAATCAATACTATCATCAAGAGAGATACTACACAATAATGAAAGGTTTTAATTAAATAATAATGCTTAAATTATGCATATAAAAACAGCTTCAAAATAGATGAAGCAAAATTTTATAGACTAAAAATTGGAGAAAAGAAAAAATTCACAATTGTTTTCGGGTATTTTAAAATACTTTTCTCAGTTATTGGTAAAACAAAGAGATTTAAAATTAGTAAAAGTATATAAAGTATAAAGAACAATTGACACACTATTCCTAAAAAACATGAGAAGCATTGTATACTCAACAAATGCAGAATATACCAACTTCTAAAGGAACTAGTGACACATTGATGATATGCTGAATTCTTCAAAATTTCCAAGCATAAAATCATACAAGGGAAAATTTTTCACCTCAATAGATTATGCAAAAAAGACACTCAGAAAATTTTTATTTGTTTGAAAATTAAATAGTATTTTTCTAACTTACAGGGGAACAGAGAAATCACAATGGAAATTAGAAAATACTTAAAAATTAATTATTGTGAAATATTTTGTATCAAACCTTAAATCCTAGCTAAATTTATGCTTGGAATAAATTTTATAACCTTGAAGGCTTATATCAGAATTGAATAAAGACTAAAAATCAATGAACTGAGTCTCTATAAAGAGGCTTGAAAATGAACAGGAAAATAAAGTCAAAGAAAACAGAAGTTAGAATGAAACCTAGAATAAAAACCAAAGCTAATGACTTAGAAAGGTAAACACACAAAAGAGGATCAAGAAATCTAAAAGACCAATTTTTTGAGAATACTAATAAACACACGATTCCCTGGAAATACTCATGGGTGCAGGGAAAGAAGGAAGGAACATAAATATCAGGAATTATAGTGGAGAATTTTTGTTAAACATCTCACATTCATTCAAAAGATGTTATGTAGATCATTCCAATACATTTGAAATTTTAGATGCAATGAACAAAATGAAATTCACAGTGTGGGTTCTGCATTTAGAGTAATCTGACACCATAATTTGTTACGTGCTATATTGTTCATTTTATTGTGTAATCTGGAATTTTGTCTTCTCAATGCCAGACTTATGTATTTTTTTTATTGTAAACGAATGGGATACATGTTGTTTCTCTGTTTGTACATGGCATAAAGGCATACCACTTGTGTAATCATAAATTTACATAGGGTAATGTTGTTTGATTCATTCTGTTATTTTTTTCCCTTCCCCTCCACCCCTCCCACCCCTCTTTTCCCTCTATACAGTCCTTCCTTCCCCCATTCTTGCCCCCTTCCCTAACCCTAACTCTAACCCTAACACTAACCCCTCCCACCCCCATTTTGTGTCATCATCCACTAATTAGCAATATCATTAGTCCATTGGTTTTTTGAGATTGGCTTATCTCACTTAGCATGATATTCTCCAATTTCATCCATTTGCCTGCAAATGCCATAATTTTATCGTTCTTTATGACTGAGTAATATTCCATTGTATATATATATACCACAGTTTTTTGTCCATTCATCAATTAAAGGATATCTAGGTTGGTTCCACAATCTGGCTATTGTGAATGGAGCAGCTATGAACATTGATGTGGCAGTATCTCTGTAATATTCTTATTTTAAGTCCTTTGGGTACAGGGCAAGGAGTGGGATAGCTGGGTCAAATGGTGATTACATTCCAAGATTTCTAAGGAGTCTCCACACTGCTTTCCAGAGTGGCTGCACTAATTTGCAGCCCCACCAGCAATATATGAGTGTACCTTTCTCCCCATATTCTCGCCAACACCTGTTGTTGCTTGTATACTTGATAATCGCCATTCTAACTGGGGTGAAATGGAATCTTAGGGTGGTTTTGATTTGCATTTCTCTTATTACTAGAGATGTTGAACATTTTTCCATATGTTTGTTGATTGCTTGTAGATCTTCTTCTGTGAAGTGTTATTAATTTCCTTAGCCCATTTGTCGATTGGGTTATTTGCATTGTTGGTGTAGAGTTTTTTGAGTTCTTTATAGATTCTGGAGATTAGTGCTGTATCTGAAGTATGATTGGCAAAGATTTTCTCTCACTCTGTAGGCTCTTTCTTTGCATTGCTGATAGTTTTCTTTGCTGAGAGAAAGCTTTTTAGTTTGAATCCATCCCAGTTATTGATTCTTGCTTTTATTTCTTGTGCTATGGGAGTCCTCTTGAGGAAGTCTGGTCCTAAGCCAACATGTTGAAGCTCTGGACCTACTTTTTCTTCCACAAGATGCAAGCTCTCTGGTCTGATTCTGAGGTCCTTAATCCATTTTGAGTTTAGTTTCGTGCATGGTGAGAGATATGGGTTTAGTTTCATTCTGTTGCATATGGATTTCCAGTTCTCCCAGCACCATTTGTTGAAGAGGCTATCTTTTCTCCATTGCATATTTTTGGCCACTTTGTCTAGTATGAGAAAATTGTATTTATTTGGGTTTGTGTCCATGTCCTCTGTTATGTACCATTCATCCACCTTTCTATTTTAGTACCAATACCATGCCATTTTTGTTACTATTGCTTTGTAGTAGAGTTGAAGATCTGGTATTGCGATACCCCCTGCTTCACTCTTTCTGCCAAGGATTGCTTTAGCTATTCTGGGTTTTTTATCTTCCAGATGAATTTCATAATTGCTTGCTCTATTTCTGCAAGGTACATCATTGGGATTTTAATTGGAATTGCATTGAATCTGTATAGAACTTTTGGTAGTAAGGCCATTTTGACAATATTAATTCTGCCTTTCCAAGAACATGGGAGATCTTTCCATCTTCTAAGGTTTTCTTTACTTTCTTTCTTTAGTGTTCTGTAGTTCTCATTGTAGAGGTCTTTCACCTCTTTTGTGAGACTGATTCCCAAGTATTTTATTTTTTTCGATGCTATTGTGAATGGGGTAGTTTTCCTAATTTCTCTTTCTGAAGATTCATCCCTTATGTATAAAAATGCCTTAGATTTATGTGCACTGATCTTATATCCCATTACTTTACTGAATTCACTTATGATATCTAAAAGTTTTCTGGTGGAATTTCCAGGTTCCTCTAAGTATATAATCATATCATCAGCAAATAGGGATAGTTTGAGTTATTCTTTTCGTATTCGTATCCCTTTAATTTCTTTGGTCTGTCTAATTGCTCTGACTAGAGTTTCAAGGATGATATGGAGAAGAAGTGGTGAAAGAGGGCATCCCTGCCTTGTTCCAGTTTTTAGAGGGAATGCTTTCAGTTTTTCACCATTTAGAATGATATTAGCCATGGGCTTGGCATAGATGGCCTTTACAATGTTAAGGAACGTTCCCACTATCCCTATTTTTTCTAGTGTTTTGAGCATGAAGGGGTGCTGTATTTTATCAAATGCTTTTTCTGGGTCTATTGAAATAATCATGTAATTCTTGACTTTAAGTCTATTGATATGGTGAATTGCATTTATTGATTTCCTGATGTTGAACCAACCTTGCATCCCTGGGATGAAACCCACTTGATCATGGTGCACTATCTTTTGAATATGTTTTTGTATGCCATTTCCTAAAATTTTCTTGAGAATTTTGCGTCAATGTTCATTAAGGATATTGGTCTGAAATTTTCTTTCCTCAATGTGTCTCTGTCTGGTTTAGGTATCAGGGTGATATTGGCTTCATAGAATGAGTTTGGGAGAGTTCCCTCCTCTTCTATTTTATGGAATACTTTGAGAAGTATGGGAATGAGCTCTTCTTTAAAGGTTTTGTACAACTTGACTGAGAACCCATCTGGTCCTGGACTTTTCTTTGTTGGTAGGCTTTTGATGACTTCTTCTATTTCATTGCTTGAAATTCATATATTTAAACTGTGTATGTCCTCCTCGTTCAGTTTAGGCAATTCATATGTCTCTAGAAACCTGTTGATGTCTTAGAAATGTTCTATTTTGTTGGAGTATAGATTTTCAAAATAGCTTCTAATTATGTTTTGTATTTCAGTCGTGTCTGTTGTGATATTTCCTTGTTCATTCCGAATTTTAGTGATTTGGGTTTTCTCTCGTCTTCTCTTTGTTAGTGTAGCTAAAGGTTTATCAATTTTGTTTATTTTTTTGAAGAACAAACTATTTATTTTGTCAATTTTTTGTATTTTTTCTTTTGTTTCAATTTTGTTGATTTCAGTTCTGAGTTTAACTATATCCTGTCTTCTACTACTTTTGATGTTGGTCTGTTCTTCTTTTTCTAGGACTTTGAGCTGTAGTGTTAGGTTGTTTATTTGTTGAGTTTTACTTCTTTATTAAATGTGCTCCATGAAATAAATCTTCCTCTAAGTACTGCTTTCATAGTGTCCCAGAGATTTTGATATGATGTTTCTTTGTTCTCATTTACCTCTAAGAATTTTTTAAATTTCCTTCCTAATATCTTCTTTTATCCATTCATCATATAATAGCATTTTGTTTAATCTCCAGGTGTTGGAGAAGTTTCTGTTATTTACTCTTTCATTTATTTCTAACTTCAATCCATTATGATCTGATAGAATACAAGGTAGTGTCTCTATCTTATTGTATTTACTAACATTAGCTTTGTGGCATAATATATGGTCTATTTTAGAGAAGGATCCATATGCTGCTGAGAAGAAAGTGTATTCGCTCTTTTTTGGATGGTGTATTCTATAAATGTCTGTTAAGTCTAAATTATTGATTGTGTTATTGAGATCTATGGTTTCTTTATTCAATTTTTGTTTGGAAGATCTGTCCAGTGGTGAAAGAGGCGTGTTAAAATCACCTAGCATTATTGTGTTATGGTCTATTGGGTTTCTAAAATTGAGAAGGATTTGTTTGACATACATGGATGAGCCACTGTTTGGGATATAGATGTTTATGATTGTTATATCTTGCTGATTTATGCTTCCCTTTAGCAGTATGAAATGTCCTTCTTTATCCCTTCTGACTAGTTTTGGCTTGAAGTCCACATTATCTGAAATGAGGATGGATACTCCAGCTTTATTGCTGAGTCCATGTGCATGGTATGTTTTTCCCCATCCTTTCACCTTTAGTCTATGGGTATCTCTTTCTATGAGGTGAGTCTCTTGCAGGCAACATATTGTTGTTCTTTCTTTTTAATCCAATCTGCCAGTCTAAGTCTTTTGATTGATGAATTCAGGCCATTAACATTCAAGGTTATTATTGAGATATGATTTGTATTCCTGGTCATTTGGTTCATATTTAAAATTTTATTTATTTATTTATTTATTTTTTGACACACCTTGGTTCCTCCTTTATTTGACAGTTCCTTTAGGATAATTCCTCCCTTTGCTGATTTGCTTCCTTGTTTTTTATCTCTTCCTCATGGAATATTTTGCTGATCATGTTCTGTAATACTGGTTTTCTTTTTGTAAATTCTTTTAGCTTTTGTTTATCATGGAATGATTTTATTTCATCATCAAATTTGAAGGTAAGTTTTGCTGCATATAAGATTCTTGGTTGGCAATCATTTTCTTTCAGAGCTTGAAAAATGTTGTTCCAGGTCCTTCTAGCTTTTAGGGTCTGGATTGAAAAATCTGCTGATATCCCTACTGGTTTCCCCTTGAATGTAATTTGGTTCTTTTCTCTCACAGCCTTTAAAATTCTGTCTTTATTTTGTATGTTAGGTATTTTCATTATAATATGCCTTGGTGTGGGTCTGTTGTAATTTTGTGTATTTGGAGTCCTATAAGCCTCTTGGAGTTGGTTTTCCATTTCATTCTTCAGATTTGGGAAATTTTCTGATATTATTTCATTGAATAGATTGTTCATTCCTTTGGTTTGTTTCTCTAAGCCTTCCTCAATCCCAATAATTCTCAAATTTGGCCTTTTCATGATATCCCATAGTTCTTGCAGATTCTGTTCATGATTTCTTACCATCTTCTCTGTTTGTTCAACTTTGTTTTCAAGGTTAAATATTTTTTCTTCAATATCTGAGGTTCTGTCTTCCAGGTGTTCTATCCTATTGGTTATGCTTTCTATGGAGTTTTTAACTTGGTTTATTGTTTCCTTCCTTTCTAGGATTTCTGTTTGGGTTTTTTTTTCAATATCTCTAACTCTTTATGAAATGATCTTTTGCTTCCTGTATTTGCTGTTTTAACTGTCGATTAGTGCTATCCATTCAATGCCTGCATTTGCTCTTTCATCTAATCATTCAATGCCTGAATTTGCTCTTTCATCTCATCATTCAATGCCTGCATTTGCTCTTTCATCTCATCGTTTGCTTCCCTGATCATTTTAATTATGTACATTCTGAACTCCCTTTCTGTCATTTCTTCTGCCATGCTGTCATTGGATTTTATTGACGTAACATCTACATTTATTTGGGGCATTTTCTTCCTTTGTTTTCTCATATTGTTCAGGAATCAGTGGGTCATTAAGATATTGCAGATTTCCTATATTGACTTATAATGTCCCTGAAGATTGCTAGTATATCCCCTCTTATCATTCAGTAGCCTTCAGTCTTGGAGGAAGTTGATAAATGCGGTGCTCCACAAGGAAGTGCCTCCACTTGTTGACCAATGGTCATCCAAAAGGGAACTAGGCTGTGGGCTGAGGCAAGGCCTGTTTGAGCCTAGTCTCTGGTTTTACCATCCTTGTGGGAAAACCTCACCCAGCAGGGAAGACTCACTCGGTGGGGATGTCTCACTGGTCAGTTCCCCTCCTAGAGGTTCCCCTCAATCTACCACTACCACCTGGGCTGGGCTGTCTTCCTCTGCAATGTTCCCAGGGGCCCGGACCTACCTCCTGGGCCTGGGAGCTTCACACTTCACTGACGAGTCTCCTTAGTCTGTCTCTCCTCAGAGAATCTGCCCACAGTCCTGGATACTTCGCTCCGCCCCTAGGCGTGTCTCTGTGCGGCTCTTCCACCAAGAAGTCGCCTAGGTCCTGGGACCCTGCTCTGCACCTAATCACCTGGCTATGCAGCCCCTCCTCTGAGCCGCCACCTGGAGTCCAGTACAGTAGCTCTGAGACCCAGAGACCCGCCACACGCCTCTTCCTCTTGACAGCTGCCCAGTGTTCTGACACAGTCACTAGGAGTCCAAGCAACTCACTTCGCATCTCCTCCTCCCAGCAACTGCCCATAGCCCTAGGCAGTCACTCTGAGTCCAAGTGACCCGCCCTGTTCTTCCTCCTCCTCGGGGTAGCCTCTGGGGTGTTCAGGAGTGGTCGCTCGGAGACCAAGTGACCCACCGCGCTCCTCCTCCACGCAGGCCACCAGTGTTCAGAAGCGGTCGCTTTGAGTCCAAACAGCTCACCACTTGCCTCCTCCTCTGGCAACCGCCTGTGGTTCTGATGCAGTCACTCCTAGACCAAGTGACCTGCCGTGCTTCTCCTCTTCCTCCGGGCAACCCCCCAGTATTCAGAAGCGGTCGTTCTGAGTCCAAACAACTCTCCACGCAGCTCCTCCTCTGGCAACTGCCTGTAGCTCTGATGCAGTCACTCCTAGACCAAGTGACCCGCTACACTCCTCCTCTTCCTTCAGGCAACCCCCCCAGTGTTCAGAAGCAATTGCTCTGAGTCCAAACAGCTCGCCACGCAGCTCCTCCTCAGGCAGCTGCCCGGAGCCCCAGTGGTTGCTCCAAGTCCAAGCACTGTGCTGAGCCGCCTCCTCTACAATGATCCCAGTTGTCCGTGTTTACCAGCTCCAGCGGGGGGGAGGGGCGTCTCACCGAGCAACTCTACTTCACAAATTTCCCTGCGTTCCGGGGCTACCGCCCCATCTGGGACGCCTCCCCAATGGGAGAGACTCACCCGGTGGCTTTGAGTTGGTCCCAAGTCTCTCACTATCTCCGTTTTTGAATCCTGCATCCTGGAGCAACATGAAATGCAAGTGCCCTCTAGTCCGCCATCTTGAAAAACCCAGACGTATGTGTTTTACAGAGAGAACAATGATTGCAAAATTTAACCTACACGAAGGACATAGTCACTGTCTAACAAAATTCTCAGGAAGTATATGGCAGAAAGAGATATTTGCTCTGTCTTTAAAGGATTCATGGGCAGCATCTACCATGGCATGACTTGGAGGTGCTGTTAAGGGGGAACCTATCTAAAGTCAGTTTATAGAAGGAGGAAAATTGCGTAGAATGAGACCAATCCAACCTGGAATGAATTTTCATGATGCATGTATTTCTGGAGATAAGGGCTTTAGACTACCTTCAGACTATTTAGTAGCACATGCACAATTTACCTCAGCTAGTGTTGTTAAACTTGCACAGTCCACCTCATGGTGATGGCTTCAGAATTTTTCAGAATATAGGCTCCCATGCAGTGCCAGTTTGCAGAGTGCTTAACTGAATGCCTCTGCAGTGTTTCCCCAAAAGGCAGGTCGAACTGGGGCAGTGACCTCCTTCTGTTCTACAAAAACTAAACAAAAAAGAAGTTGTTGGGACTTCACTGTGATGGGCATACTTTCTGTTCTTGGGCTAATCTCCACCTGACCAGGTGCTTTGGTGGGAGTGGAAGGAGACACTCTTTTGGTAGGGCTGCTGGTGGGAACACCACAAATAGCTTCAAATTGCTCTTTCCCAATCTGAAGTTTTCAGAAACATAGCAGACCATGCCCTAGCAGTCTTAGATCCTGTGGTCTGCAAATTGCAATGCTGTAGAAACAGAGCTAATGAAGCATTTTGAGGTTCACAGATTACCACATGCAACATATGCTGGATGTGAGCTACCAAATTTAATGTTCAGCTAGTTTTCTGTCTTGCTTTGTTCCTATTCCTTTTTTCTAGGCCATATTTATCCTTTTGGGAATGGGAAAGTTTACTCTGTGCCATTGCATGTTGGAAGTATAAAATTTGAATTTTGAATTTTACATGGTCTCCCAGTTAAGACTTTGCCTTGAGTCTTAGGAGACTTTGGACTCAAACTTTTGAGAATTGCTGAAATGGTTAAGTATTTGGTGACTTCTGAAGATGGACTAAACTCTATCAGGGCTGTGGCCTCCTCAGTGGATTAAACCATTTGATCAATTAATAATTTGAGTGGACTACTGGGTGGTAACTGAGTGCATGTGGAGCATGGCTGAAGAAAGTTAGTCACTGATGGCCTGACCCTGGGAGATATTTCTGTTCCTTGCTTCTTCTTGTCTTTCTGTCTCCCAGTTGCCATGAGTTAAGCAGTTTTCCTCAATCATAGCTTCTGCAACACTATTTCTGCCTTGGACCAGTCAACCCTGGACTGAATTCTCTGAAACCATATATCAAAATGAATTTTTTCTTGTCTAAGTTCTTAACAGAAATTTTTTTGCCACAGTGATGCAAATATGACTAACACAAATGAATAGATTATATATGAAAAAGGAATTATAATTTACAGATTATAGCAACCAGCCTGAGGGGTTGATACATGCCACTATCTAATTTATTATAACCCAACTGGGAAAATAAATTAGTATCAAATAAGTAAAATTTGTGGGAAGCCAGACCACTATGTCTAACAAAGAGTCTGTTTAAAATTTCTTCTAAATTGCACATAATAATTGACATATTTGTGGGGTACAATATGATAATATGACACATGTCTGCTAACCAAATCAGGACATTTAACATTTTCCTCTCCTTGAATATTTTATAATTTATTTGCTTTAGGAAGATTTGAATTTCTCTCTTCTACCACTTTAAGAAACAGAAATTATTGTGAACTATAGTTGGCAACTGTGATAAAGAATGTTAGAGCTTATATCTTCTCTTGACTGTAGTTTGATACCTATTATGCACCCTTTCTCTGTCTACCAAGGAAGCCAAATAATAACTCCTGAAACCAATGTCTCCAAATAATGAAGAATTACGCCAACCTTTCCACTGAAATCCCAGTGGAAGTCTTATAGTTTTTAAACTTAAGCATCCTGTGTTCCAGTAGAATGCAGTAACACATGGATAATGTTAAAGTCTACTTCCAGCTGGTGCAATATGTGGGCTTTTTGGAGTCATGACTGTGGCGAGCCACCTTGCCACCATGATAAGATGGCGCTGGTTTCCTGAAATGCTTTCTAGGTAAACAAGCCCATATTTGGTTGAGCTAACTGTTGCAAATGGGAGCACCTATGAACATAGGCCAAGTGGCAGGAGTAGATTGGCTATTGCAAGAGTATAAAAGTGTATGAATTCAGCTCAAGAGGAAGAAGAAGAAAAACCATGGTTTTATAATATTAAGGTCCTTATTAAACTGCTGAAGGAAGATTCCTGTGTCGTGCTTTCTTGCGGGTGAGGGACACGACAAGTGGTGCCGAAACCCGGGAATTTAGAACTTTCAGTGGTTAGGGGTGCACCGGTAAGTACCACAGGTAAGTGTGGCACTCCTCTATAGATAAGAGAGGGCAGGAATCGACCTTGCATGGTCGATTAACAAAGAAAAATATTGAATCGACCTTGCGTAGTCGATTAACAAAGCGGGAATCGACCTTGCATAGTCGATTAACAAAGAAAAATATTGAATCGACCTGCATAGTCGATTAACAAAGAAAGAAAGATATTTTGTTTTCGCTTTCACTCTGCTTGCTCTGAATGCTGCTTTCATTATGGGCAATTCTCCATCTAGTTCATTAGTACAGTCTTTAGATTTTTTGTTGCGCTCTAAAGAGCTCAAGGTTAAACGCAGTACTTTAGAAACATTCCTTGTAAGAATTGATAAAGCAGCCCCATGGTTTGCTGTCTCCGGAAGCTTGACTCCTGCCAGCTGGGATAAGTTGGGAAAAGATTTGGATTTCCTTCAGGAGCAGGGACAATTGGAGAAAGGGGTGATACCACTATGGAAATTAATAAAAGGATGTATTCTTGATGGTAGATGTCAGGAAGCTATTCATAAAGGACAGGAAGTTCTTGAACAACTACATGAGGAGAAGTCCGAGGATTCTATGAGTACTTCCAGTAAACATAGTGCAGGAGAGCAGGTCTATGGAGCTATTCCAAAGAGGAGACTATACCCAGATTTAAAAGCCCTTAGAACACCAGAAGAAACAGGGGAGTCAGAATCAGACGGTGATGAGAAAGTGAAAGAGCTAACACAACACTTACGGAAGGTAAAGATAAAAGAAGGGGGAACTAAGAGGCAAAAAGATTTTAGACAAAAGGACTATGAGGAAGAACAGAAGCCAGCTCTGGCCTATGATCCTCCCCCGTATGTGGGAGGGGTTCCGAACACGGGTAGAACTTTTAACTCTGCAGCTTGGAGGGCTGCCCATGTAGAGTTGGGGTTTGCCTGTCCTGTATCCCAGGACAATGATGGGGGAAGACATCAGGAACCCATAAAATTTAAAACAATAAAGAATATAGCAGAATCTGTCCGCACTTATGGTGTGGATGCTGCTTTTACTATCGCCCAAATAGAGGGGCTCAATAGATTCTGCATGACCCCCTCGGACTGGGCCAGTTTAGTGAAAGCTTGTGTTTCCCCAGGTAAATATTTAGACTGGAGAGCCTTCATGTTAGAGGGGGCCAATGAACAGGCTGCACGCATCCAAGCTATGGGCAAACCTGCCTGGGATGTGGATATGCTTCTGGGGCAGGGTAGATTTGCCAATCAGGAAACAGGCTTTCCATTAGAGGTTTATGAACAAATTAATAAGATCTGCATTGCTGCCTGGAAAGCACTCCCTAATAAAGGAGAGGTGCGAGGTAACTTAACAAAAATTGTCCAAGGCCCCACAGAAGCTTTTTCAGATTTCGTGGCTAGAATGGTAAATGTAGGAGGGAAGATCTTCGGGAATGCTGATGCAGCTATGCCTTTAATTAAACAATTAGTATATGAACAATGTACAAGAGAATGCAAAAATGCTATTAACCTGATTTCTCAACCAGGAAGAAAAAGGGTTAAAAAGTCCTGGGTGATCCTCCCTCCCCCCTGCCTGGCCTTGCTGAAGGCTGCATTGGAATGTAAACTACAACAGTCTCAGCGGGAAAGGGGGGTAACCTGAAGATAAGAAAAAGAAAACAAAAGGGTGTCTGTTTTAAACTTCTGGACTGCTACACAAAATTAACTCATTTTCCAGGATTCTTGTTTTGTTTTGTTTTTCTTTAATGCTGTATTTTGAGCTCATAATTTTGATCTTACATACCTAGGTTAATGATTTTTTTTTCTTTTTGATCGTTCTATTTTTTATTCAACTAAAGTTTTTGAACATCTGTTACATTGCAATGGAGATTCACCTATAAAGTTACAAGGCCTTTGATTTTGTGTTATTTCTATGTCGTGCTGTCTGGTGTCATGTTTTGTCTGTATCAAAACTGAGCGCTCCTAAAATTAAAATTTAAAAATGGATCCAAATACTTTTATTCACGTGATTTAAAAGGGTTCAATTTAAATTGAGTAAATTAATAAAAGTGACATGTCTTTAAAAATAACTTGCAAGTCTCTAGGTGGTCAAACTAATGAAATGTTGATGTTAAACAATGTCTAATATCAATTGTTTCTAGGACTTTTCTTCAACAGGAAAGAGACAGCAAATACTGTTCAGGACACCTTCCTGCTTTTTTGGTTTTTACAGAATAAGTAAATTAGAGTTAACATATATGGGATTACTTAAATGTGTTTGTAGAGACATCTGATTAATTTACAAAATTAAAATGCTCATTGTTAAATAACATCAAGTACTCTTAACTCCTTAAGTTCCATGGAGTATCATACTTAAACATTATTGGTGCTTTCATAGGTTGGTAAATAAAAAGGGTTTAAACTTACTTTGTGTCATCACTAAACTAAAAACAAGGTTACTAAGAGTTATGTCTTAACAAGTACAATTCTATATACAAAGGGTTCTAAAGGTTTCAACTGTGTTTCAATTAGAGTACTATAAACAACACAATATTTAATCTTATTAAAATAGAGCAATTTATCTAAATTCAGAAATTTCATAAGAGTTGTTTCAGAATGTAAACAAAAAGGGGTCAACAGATAGGAAAGAGAAAATAAAAGGGTCTGGATATAAAAATATATTTAGTAAAAGGAAAAAGGAAATGTTTCTGGGTAAGAAAGTGCTTGTATGATGAAATACATGAGGGTCTAAGTAAGTGCTAAGAACGTCTATGTAAATAAAGGGCAAGTTTCAACATGTAAACAGCCAAAGCTATTTAAGGTTTTTCCTAAGGTAAAATACTAATGTTCTGATATACACCAAAGTTTAATCTACATGGTAAAATGACATGGTAAAATAACAAGGATTTCTTAGAAACACTAATTTACTCTTAACTTTGTGTCTATTAAGTTTTATTCTTTAGAACAATTAGTCTTAAAAATTGGGGTGTATACAATTATGGTTAAACAACTGTTAAAGTATTGTACTGTGTTACAGAGTCTACATTTTTCTTAAGAACCTAAATTTGGTAAGAAAAAAGTGTCAAGGTACTTGTGAAATGGTCACTAGTTGTATATTAAATGTGTTCATATTTTTCAGGTATACAAGTTTTTAAAGCAGGGAATTTATCAAGCTGTGCTATTCTCCAGATTAAACTTGTCTGTAATGGTAATCTTAAACTTATAAAGAGTAAATTTTAATTGGGGATTTATTTCTATCATTTAATGTTCTATTATGGGACATCTTATCAGTAAGGTATATGTAACATTGGTTACTTATTTCACTGAGATAAAAATTTAAATGTAAATATATATCTAAGAGTTAGTGACAGCCTGATTTGTTTAAAGGTTCATATTGTAGAAGGTAAAAGCATTTTGCTACACAAAAGAAAAGTTAAAAGCTCTCTCAGCCTTTCTTTGATTGATTCCTGTTTTGGATATATTGTTAGACTGTGTTAACTAATGTTTATATTGACTCAGAAATCAATATATATAAACTTCTTAAAATGACATTTAAGAAAGAGTATAATGCATTATAGCAAAAATGGGACAACAATGACTGAGATTGGGGTCCCTGACTTCATGACTGTAGCATGCCTGGTGCCTGGAAGTGTTCCTATGTAGGAGCACAAGATGCCTAACTGCTGTGGCAGTAACCTCCCTGGGGAGGCTCTGTACAGGAGTCCTATCAGCTCTTACATTGATATCAAGCACACAGCTCTTGGGCAAAAAGAAATTGTTTTGCTAGATAACCAGTGTTTCATCAGTTCCCTTATCTAGTTCCTGCCCACCTTACAGTAACTTTGGACAGTGGACTTCTTTGAGAGCTACACAGAGTTCCTAACATTGCACTTTGCAGTTGTAAGAAAAAGTTATGTAGATGGTCTAGTCTCTGTAACTCTCCTGAAAACAAAGAATAATGCTTACATAGTCTTTAACTTAATAATAAGACATGTATAAATGTTGCTAACATAACTCTTTAGATCTACATTTCCATCAGACAACAGAGCTCCATCTGATCTCAGCTTAATCTTCAAAATCTGTGTTTATAAACCTTTATTTTCTAATACTCCTTTGACCCTCACTGAACTTGAAAATTTGGTCATGCTGGTCATGGCAAAAGGGGCAAAAATTAGTTGTAGGATTAGAACACTTAAGATTTGTAAGGAGCCACGCCTTACCTGAGATAAGGCTCTGCCTCCCACCTTACTGCATGTTAAAGTGACTCCAAAATAAGTCAGACTTCAGCTTATTTAAAGTTATAATCAAAAGATTAGTTTTTTTTTGTTGTTGTTGTAAAATTACTATGATCTCACATAGGGAATATAATGTGGTTCTCAGTCAAAATTCAAGATAGCTATTATACAAGCAGAATATATTTTTACTCTTACTTATTTCATTTTGTAAAACTGTTACATATTAATGTTTTGCAGAAGTAGCTGCTTCAAGAACACGCAACCTAGGTAACTTGTGATAATAAGCCATCACCTAACAAATAGTGGTAACAGATACCAGAACAAATAGTGGTAGCTTCCAGAACTAATGCAGACTCCAGTTAGATAAAAGGGTAAATAACTGTAAAGTTATGGACATTAAAGTTAAAGCCCAGTACTCTTACTTTATGACTAGTGAGACTGGCTTGCTGGATGATTAAGATCAAACTTAGAGATTGGAATTAAATACAGAAGGCAAGGTAGACCAGTATTTGGATCTTTTGCCCTCAGTCAGCCTGAACCCAGGGAATAAGAGGACTTCTCTAAGGAGCACTTAAGGTGTTGGAAACTGTAGGTGCCATCAATCCTAACAACAAAGTTTCATCTTTATTTACTCAGTTACAAAATTTGATTTTGGGCCATTCTGCACCCTTTTATCCTGTACATATAAGAGCTCATACGTCTCTCCCTGGACCTATTGTTGAAGGAAACGCAAGGGCAGATGCCGCTACCCGCACAATTTGTTTTCTTTCTTCTCTTGACAGTGCTCGAGACTTTCATAATAAGTTTCATGTTAACTCCCAAACACTTCGTAAGCGCTTCTCTATTCCTCGAGCAGAAGCGAGACAGATTGTCTTAGATTGTTCCCATTGTGTTCCATTTCACCATCTCCCTTCTCTTGGTGTTAACCCCCGAGGCTTGCGACCTCTTACGATTTGGCAAATGGATGTTAATCATATTGCAGAGTTTGGTTCCCTAAAATATGTTCATGTCTCAGTAGGTACTTTTTCTGGAGTTATGCATGCCTCTGCTTTAGCATGAGAAAAAGGCCATCATGTCATCTCCCATTGCCTAGAGGCTTGGGCCGCCTGGGGCCTTCCATGCTCCTTAAAGACAGATAATGGGCCGGCGTACACTGGTCAACAATTCACCTCTTTCTGCTCCACTATGGGAGTGCAACTGACTCATGGCTTACGTTACAACCCCCAAGGTCAGGGAATCGTGGAGAGAGCTCATAGAACGATTAAAGAACTTTTACAAAGACAAAAAGGGGGAATAGGAGCAAGCCGTGCTCCTAAAGAGCATTTGTCTTTGGCTCTTTTTACCATTAATTTTTTAACTTTGGATGCACATGATAATTCTGCGGCTGACAGACATTGTTCGCCGCCTGCCCCCCCTTTTTCTATTTCTATTATCAAACAGTTCAAAAGTGATTTTAAAATGTTCTAATGACAATATTACCTGCCTGCTTTCAGAGTGTTGGAACGGTAGTGAATCTGTTGCTGTGATTGTAAAGGTACCCACCTTTGTACCTGTCCCAGTGGAGGTCAATCCAGATAATTTTCCGTTGGTGAACCTCTTCAGAGAAAAGAGAGATTTGGCATTACCACAGCCATAATAACTGCTATTGCTGTCTCTGCTGCTGCAGCCACTACTGCTGCTCTAGCCATGACCAATCAAGTTCAAACAGCACAAACCATTAATCAAGTCATACAGCAAACTGCACAGGTGCTAGAATCCCAGGACCGCGTCAACAGACATATCCTATCAGGGATCTTGGCGGTGAATCAAAGGATAGATTTACTACAAGTACAGTTGGATGAACTTTTCAACATTGCACAAGTTGGATGCATCGGGAATCATAAACACATGTGTATAACTCCAGTAAGATATGAAGAAGCAAAAAATCAAAGCCACTTGATTTCCGCCTTTCTTGCAGGCAACTGGTCCCTAGAAGCTGAGAAGATGATGAATCAACAATTATTGCAGATTGCAATTTTAAATGACACTCATGTTGAGCCTGTTACTTTGAGTCAGTTCTCTAACTGGCTCACCTCTGCCTTAGTTATTTTGAAGAATGGGTTGGTGTGGGGATCTTTGGATGTATTTGTTTTGCAGGCATTTGCCTTTGCCTTTGGTTTATTTGCAAGCTAAGAGTGCGTCAAGCATGTGAAAAGGCGGTGTTAATTCAAGCTGTGTTTGCCATTGAACAAGGGGTGTCACCTTCTGTGTGGTTGGCTAATCTGGCATGGGAATAAGTGACATTTTTAATATATCTCTGTTAGAGTTAGAATTATCATTTACGCTAGGTGTCTGCAGAGTACTGCTGTAATTATTATGTACTTTTCTTTGAGGATTGTGAATTTACATCCTAGGGATTTCTTGTACTAATTAAAGCTTCAATTACCTTGTAACTTCCACCTTTAATCTTGAGCTATAACAATAATGTTAGAGGAGAGAACTGTTACTGTATGCCTTGTGTTCATTATGGTGCCCCTGTATTGTGCAGCGTTGGCAAGAAGAGTAATGTGTTTTCCTACCTCAGGCCTTTGCAGTTGCGTAAGCTGAATAAGCTCCCCCTAATATGGTTTTCTATACTGTTATGTCTTCATGGACACAGGATGCAAGGCAATGCACTGCACTTGAGGGTTTTATTTTTAAACCTCAAGGAAGGCATGCCCTATTGCATGTGGGTTTGATGTCCACGTCCCACCCTATGAAAAAAGGCATCGGCTTAGGTGATATTAGGCCCGGAGAAGGCGCCACTCTGGGACTGATGTTCACTATTTGCCACTTTTGCACAGTAGGATAGGGCCTCTACCTTCACCTGTGTTCATAAAATAAAGAAGGGGAAGCTGTGGCGAGCCGCCTTGCCACCATGATAAGATGGCGCTGGTTTCCTGAAGTAATTTCTAGGTAAACAAGCCCATATTTGGTTGAGCTAACTGTTGCAAATGGGAGCACCTATGAACATAGGCCAAGTGGCAGGAGTAGATTGGCTATTGCAAGAGTATAAAAGTGTATGAATTTGGCTCAAGAGGAAGAAGAAGAAAAACCATGGTTTTATAATATTAAGGTCCTTATTAAACTGCTGAAGGAAGATTCCTGTGTCATGCTTTCTTGCGGGTGAGGGACACGACACATGACAGCAGTGATTTGAGTGCCTCCACAGTTAATAATGATAAAACAACTTCCTAGTACTTTGTGCTAAGAGGTTGCCCCATTATTTCTTCTCAAAGGAATTTTCTCTCTGCATCCTGGAACCTATCATGGGAGTGGTTTTGCAAATTCCTGAGATGCTCTAAAGTCATCTTTCCCCATTTCCTGTGTGAAAAATACTTTGTATCTCTTTAGGATTTGTAATCTCTTCAATAAGGACAGCTTTATATGTAATCTCTGGTCAAACTGAAAGTTTTAAAAATCTTTTAGTTCTGTTCTTTACTCCACATTTTTACAGTACACCTAACTAAAAATTGACACTATACATGCCACTGATTGAATGATGTGGTGACTTGAAATTTCATCTGCCAAATAAATTAGCCCATCATTTTAAAATTTAGCCTTCCACAAAGTGTTAGGATATGGCAAAATGCAGACAAGTTCTTTTCCATAGTAGAACACAAGTGGTCTCTAGTTCAGTTGCAAATAAGGTCCTTATCTATGAACCCTCAGGAGCACAATCTGCAATCAAGTTGCAATTTCGATCTCCTGGGCTCCCCTCCGAATTTCCCATCAAGCAATGCTTACAACATATTAAAATTTTCTCAGCTTGCACCTCTAAACTTCTCAGTACTCCTCTTGGCACCCACTCCAAAGACTTCTTACTACATGGTCAGGTTAGTCAAAGTAGTGACCCCACTTTTGGTACCAATTTCTGTTTTAGGCAGGTTTTCCATTACTGTGACCAAAATGCATGAAAAGAATATCTTAGAGGAAGAGTTTATTTGGTGCTTCAGGTTTCAGAAATCTCAGTCCATAGATTGCTGATTTCATTGCTCTGGGCTCAAGGTGAGTCAGCACCTCATTTGAGAAGGAACCAGTGAAGGAAGGTTGCTAAGCTATTGTGGTGTCAAGAAGCAGAGAGGTAGAGAAAGAAGAGGATACAAGAAAAAATGCACCTTTCCAGTTCATGTTTCCTGTGACCAACCTCCTCCAACCATGCCCCACCTGACTATATTTACCATCTAGCCAGTCCATGCAAACTAGGATGGACAGATTAAGTTAGAAATATCACAGTAAAATCATTTTAGCTCTGAATATTTCTGCCTCATAAGGTTTTTTTTTAATTTTTTTTGGTTTTGTTTATTGTTTTTTGTTTTATTTTTGTTTTTGTCCCCATGGGAGGCAGGATTCTTGTATCCAAATCAAAACAGATTGTTCTTTTTCTATTGTTATCCAATTCCTGGCTCTGAAGTGGTTTAGAAAGGATGGTAGTATTGCAGACAGAAAAAAAAAACTGATAAAAAAGAGACACACATGAATTTGGATTCAGGACTGATTTGTTTTCAATTAAAAGATGTGATCACATGCAAATTGTTTGCTCTTTCTAGGAATTCAGCAGTCATGTGAAGGGCATTTGCTTCCTTATAACACAATATTTCAATGTCATTGTAAAATATGAGGACAACCACATTAATATGATAGTTGTAACACATTCTGATTTTATTCTCCATTCCTCAAATGACTGATTTTAACATTTCATGTAGTTTTTGCATGGGTTCATGTTATTTAGTGAATTCTATTCAAATGCATCCCCCTCTTTAGGTTTGCCTGCTTTATTATTCCATTGGATGTATTCTTTATATGCTCTAGGTTAAAGTCCTTTATGGGTTATGTGTTTTAAGACTTCATTTATTATGTGCTTTTCTAATTGAAGAACAGTTAACATTTTTATTTTGATCAATTACAATTTATTATTTCTTCTATGATTAATTATCTATATGTTGTGTTTCAGAAATCATTGCCAACCCACAAGCCACTGTAGTTCCTTTACATCATGTTTTAAAGGTTGTATGACTAACACCCTTACATGAAGTCTCCTATTGAAGTTGACATAATATTTTTACATTGTATGGACTAAGTTTTTTTCCCTGTCCTTTGCAGTGTTATGTGTTGAGATTTTCTATCCCTAAAAACCGTATTTGACAATTTTTTTCAAAAATCATATAAACACGGTGTACTCTGGATCCTCAATTGTTTTGCATTACATTGATTTGTTTGTCTTTATGGTAATTGGGTTGTTTTGATTAGTATAAATTGGTAGTATATTGGGAAGCAAAAGTCTTTTTTCTTTGTTCACACTTTTCCCCTAAATTCCTTGCATTTTTATGCAAACTTCAGGTTTTGTTTTCAATTTCTACATAAAATCATCAGGATATTATACAGGATAAAAGGGATTGCCTAAAGTCCTTTTAAGAATCAGTGACTAAGTTATTGACCAACTTGGCAATAAAGTAATTGGATGCTAGTTTCTGCAGCCATCATGGTGATGAGATCAGTGCTGCCTGCTTCCTTAGCTATGTGGGATACTCTGCCCACATTGGGCAGGTGAGCTGGGGGCAGGGCAAGCCTTGACACCTGCCCAACAGATGCCCAGAGACCTGCTGTCTCTGCCCACTGACTGGTCAGGGGAGGCTTTCCCTGGGCTTGGATGACCTGATGGTGGCAAGCACAGTAGCAGCCTGTGGGAGTCTATACCCTGTAGGCTGCTTTTTCTCCAGACCCAATTCTGTCCCACCAGGCAAAGCCACAACTGAGGACTTTGGGTGGTGAGAAAAGTGGCACCCACTTCCTAGGAACTCATCCATCTGGAGCCAGTGGAGTATGTGTCCTGGGAGCTGCCTGACTTGCCTTGGCTCACAACCATAGGCAATGCTCCTGAAAGGTGAGAAAACCTTGGTTCACTGAGCTTGGTCTTGGTACTACCCAAAACAGAAATTATAGAGGGTCTCACATTTTCCATTTCCAAGTACCCACTATCCTTTGGAAGGTTTATTGCCCATTTGTAGACCTGTGTCTATAATACAAAAAAATGCCTGATCTCCACTTTCCTCTAGTTTTAAAAAGAAGAGGACAAGGAGAGCACATCTTTGAGAAGGAGGAGAAGGTCTTCTGCCAGCCTGCAGATGGGAAAGTTATTTGACAGTAGTATGTGCTTAGTTAACAAACGTAAGCCCTTATTTTAAATATCTAGTATTTTTGCATCATTAGAAGTATACAAAGTGTGTTAATAATAGAGCATTTTGTAGACTAATAAAATAAATTTGATGCATAAATATGGCATATATCTCAACATATTTACGTATTTGTTTTTTTTGCGAAATATTTTATGGTTTTTATTACATAAATCATTCACATATTTTATAATTGCATTCCTGAATTTTAGTATAAAAGTGTTTTCTATTTTAATTTGCATATTTGATGACTACTGAATAAGCATAAAATCATTGATCATATATGTTTGAATATTACAATCCATACATAGATTTTATAATTTTTTGTAGGATGCTAAAATTTTCTACAGCGGCAATTACATTTTATAGGTATGCTTTTAATGTTGTTTGCCCTTATTATTTGCATTGGCTAATCTCTGCAGAGAGAGAGGTGTTGGATAGAAGTAGATAGTTTGCTTTGTTTCTGAGTTGAAGGAAAAAAATTCTCTTCATCTCAAAACATGTCATTATGTTCTCTTGAGGCCCAATCTGACTCAAAAGTTTTCATATTTTATATGCCAGAAGTTTTAGATATGATTTGACCTAAGATCTTTGTCATGTCATTGTATTGCTTGTGTGGATATTCTTTGTTGATTTCATTTTGTTAATATCTTAAGATTGTGAATGACTGACTGATTTTCAAATTTTTTCATTCCAGACTAAATTCCCAGTTGTTCTGATACATTGTTTATATCCATTATTGACATAGATTTTCTAAATTTTTTTTAAATTGTTGCATCCAAAATAGAATACTATTCCATCATAAAGAATAATAAAATTATGGCATTTGCAGGAAAATGGATGACACTGGACAATATCATGCTAAGGAAATAAACCAATCTCAAATAAACAAAGGTTGAGTGTTTTCACTGATGAGTGGGTGATGACACATAATGGGGGCAGAAGGGTAGTGGGGAGGGGTAAGAGAAGAATGGGGGAACTTCTGATTTTGTAATCAGAAATGGGGGGAAGAAAAGATAGTGGAATGAGACCAACATTTCCCTATATACATGTATGATGACATGAATGATGTGAATCTACATCATGTATAGTCACAGAAATGAAAAGTTATATGCCATTTATGTACACTGAATCAAAATGCAGTCTGTAAAAATAAAAATAAAATAATATAAAATAGAATTGTTGCATCTATTTTCATTTAGGTGTTGATCTGTCTATTTCATACATTATTTTACAAACATTTTGAGAAACATGGTAATTCCAACTTAAGATATGAGAAGTTTTCATACCTCTTTAATTTTCTGAAAACATTTGCATAAAATTCTGATATCTTGTTCTTTAAATGTTTGTTAGATTTTACCAATGAAATTATCTCAGTTTGCTAAAAAGTACCCTTGAAATTTCATTATATATTTCAATGTGATTCCAGACTTTTATGTTCCAGATCATAATCCTGAGTCAATCTCATCCCTTGCCATGTTATATATGGGTTACTATTTAATAGACTATTGATATTTACTTGACAGAATAGCTCCATTAATTCTGACCTTGGTCATCAAATGCATCTTTGATATGTTTTAATTAAATACATATATATAATTTTTTTTTCATATTTGTGCATTATAATTGTACATATTGATGGGATTTATTGTTACATTTTTGTACATGCACACAATTTGAAAATATAATTTAGTCACTATTTTTCCCTATTATTTCCCTTCCCACCTCCCTTTGTGTACTCTATTGATCTGCTGTTTATTTTCATTATATCCTTGCATAACATGCAACTTGGCTTATTTCTCTTAACTTAATGGTTTCAAGTTTCATCAGTTTTCTTGCAGATGACTTATTTTTTCTTTCTGACTGAATGAAACTCCATTGTATATATACACCACATTTTCTTTAACCATTCATTTGTTTATGGACACTTTGGCTGGTTCTCTGTTTGCCTATTATGAATCAAGCTACTATAAACATGGTTATGAATGTATCCTCATAGTATAATGACTGTTCCTTAGAATCAATAACAGGAAGTAATATAGTGACATCATATGATGGTTCAAAGCTTACTCTTTTGAGGAACATCCCTCCTGATTTCCATAACAGTCATACTAATGGGCAATCACACTGAGAGTATAAAAATGTTCCTTTTTTCCAAGTTTTCTGTAGCATTTGTTATTGTTTGATTCTTTTTTAAATTTATTTTTATTGTAAACAAATGGGATATATGTTGTTTCTGTTTGTCATGGAGTAACAGCATACCATTTGAGTAATCATACATTTACATTGGGTAATGATATTTGATTCATTCTGTTATTTTTTCCTTCCCCCCAGCTCTCCCACCACTCTTTTCCCTCTATAGAGCCCCTCCTTCCTCCATTCTTGCCCCCAACCCCATTATGTGTCATCATCCCCTTATCAGTAAGATCATTCATCCTTTGTTTTTTGAGATGGGCTTACCTCACTTAGCATGATATTCTCCAATTTCATCCATTTGCCTGCAAATGCCATAATTTTATTATTTTGTATTGCTGAGTAATATTCCATTGTATATATATACCACAGTTTCTTTATCCATTCATCAATTGAAAGGCACCTACCTTGGCTCCATAATCTGGATATTGTGAAATGAGCAGTTATGAACATTGATGTGGCTGTATCTCTGTAGTATGCTGATTTTAAGTCCTTTGGGTGTAGACCAAGGGGTGAGACAGGTATGGCAAATAGTGATTTCATTCCAAGTTTTCTAAGGAATAGCCACACTGCTTTCCAGAGTGGCTGCAATAATTTTCAGTCCCACCAGCAATGTATGAGTGTACCTTTTTACCCACATCCTCTCCAACACCTATTGTTGCTTGTATTCTTGATAATCACAATTCTAATTGGGGTGAGATGGAATGTTAGTGTAAGTCTTGATTCCATATCTCTTATAACTAAAGATGGTGAACATTTTTTCATATGTTTGGTGATTGCTTGTAGATCTTCTGTGAAGCATCTGTTCATAACCTTAGCCCATTTGTTTATAGGATTATTTGTATTCTTCATGTAGAGTTTTTTGAGTTTTCATATATTCTGGAAATTAGTGTTCTATCTGAAGTATGAGTGGCAAAGATTTTCTCCCACTCTGTAGGCTCTCTGCATTGCTGATAGTTTCCTTTGCTGAGAGAAAGCTTTTTAGTTTGAATCTATCCCAGATCTTGATTCTTGCTTTTATTTCTTGTGCTATTGGAGTTCTGTTAAGGAAGTCTGATCCTAAACCAACAAGTTGAAGAATTGGACCTACTTTTTCTTCTATAAGATGCAGGGTCTCTGGTCTCATTTCAAGGTCCTTGACCCATTGTGAGTTGACTTTTGTGCAGGGTGAGAGATAGGGGTTTAGTTTCATTCTGTTTCATATGGATTTCCAGTTTCCCCAGCACAATTATTGAAGATGCTATCTTTTCTCCATTGCATATTTTTGGCACCTTTGTCTAGTATGAGAAAATTGATTTTATTTGGGTTTGCATCTGTGTCCTCTATTCTGTACCTTTGATCTACCTGTCTATTTTGGTGCCAATACCTGCCGTTTTTGTTACTATTGCCTTGTAGAATAGTTTAAGTTTTGCTATTGTGATATCCTCTGTTTCTTTCTTTCTGCTAAGGACTGCTTTAGCTATTCTGGGTTTCTTATTCTTCTAGATGAATTTCATGATTGCTTGCTCTATTTCTATAAAGTACATCATTGGGATTTTAATTGGAATTGCACTGAATCTGTATAGTACTTTTGGTAGTATGGCCATTTTGACAATATTAATTCTGCCTGTCCAAGAACATGGGAGATCTTTCCATCTTCTAAAGTCTTCCTCAGTTTCTTTCTTCAATATTTTGTAGTTTTCATTATAGGGATCTTTTACCTCTTTGGTTAGGTTGATTCCCAATTTTTTTTGTGTGTGTGGCTATTGCAAATGGAGTTGTTTTCCTCATTTCTCTTTCAGATGTTTCATCACTTGTGTATAAAAATGCTTAGATTTATGTGTTTTGATTTTATAGCCTGCTATTTTGCTGAATTCATTGATGAGGTCTAGAAGTTTTCTGAGGAAGTTTTTTGGATCCTCTAAACATAGAATCATGTCATCAGCAAATAGTGACAGCTTAAGTCCCTCTTTTCCTATTTATATCCCTTTAATTTCTTTGGTCTGCCTAATTGCTCTAGCTAGAATTTCTAGGACAATTTTGAATATAAGTGGTGAAAGAG